>NC_064641.1:235738602-236041633 GCF_023864345.2 Schistocerca serialis cubense | reverse complement strand
TATAATTACATTCTGCTTTGTTTAATTGTCTGGAAGCAAATGAGATTGGATGTTCATGACCATCAACTTCTTGAGACAAGATTGCACCTATGGCAAAATTGGATGCATTGTTGATCACTGAAAGTATTTGTATGGAGTGTGGCCATGCATGGAAGTGAAGACGATAAATAGTTTAGACAAAAAGAGAATAGAAGCTTTCAAAATGTGGTGCTACAGAAGAATGCTGAAGATTAGATGGGTAGATCACATAACTAATGAGGAGGTATTGAATAGAATTGGGAAGAAGAGGAGTTTGTGGCACAACTTGACTAGAAGAAGGGATCGGTTGGTAGGACATGTTCTGAGGCATCAAGGCATCACCAATTTAGTAAAAATGGTTCAAATGGCTCTGAGCACTATGGGGTTTAGCTTCTGAGGTCATCAGTCCCCTAGAACTTAGAACTACTTAAACCTAACTAACCTAAGGAAATCACACACATCCATGCCCAAGGCACGATTCGAACCTGCGACCGTAGCAGTCGCGCGGTTTCGGACTGTAGCGCCTAGAACCGCTTGGTGACTCCGGCCGGCAACCAATTTAGTAGTGGAGAGTAAAAATCGTAGAGGGAGCCCAAAGATGAATACACTAAGCGGATTCAGAAGGATAGAGTAGCATGGAAAGCTGCATCAAACCAGTCTCAGGACTGAAGACCACAACAACAACAACAACAACAACTGTTGAAAGAATAAAAGGTTTCCAGAATGAGATTTTCACTCTGCAGCGGAGTGTGCGCTGATATGAAACTTCCTGGCAGATTAAAACTCTGTGCCCGACCGAGACTCGAACTCGGGACCTTTGCCTTTCGCGGGCAAGTGCTCTACCAACTGAGCTACCGAAGCACGACTCACGCCCGGTACTCACAGCTTTACTTCTGCCAGTACCTCGTCTCCTACCTTCCAAACTTTACAGAAGCTCTCCTGCGAACCTTGCAGAACTAGCACTCCTGAAAGAAAGGATATTGCGGAGACATGGCTTAGCCACAGCCTGGGGGATGTTTCCAGAATGAGATTTTCACTCTGCAGCGGAGTGTGCGCTGATATGAAACTTCCTGGCAGATTAAAACTCTGTGCCCGACCGAGACTCGTACTCGGGAAAGGTTTACTGAAATCCATATAGGCTAACACTGGAGCTGTGGTTAGAGCAGTTTTAAGTTCTTCCATTGCTTTGCATTACTTGTTGAAACTACCATGCCTGATCGTGATTCAAACAAAACCCCTGTACTCTGTGGTACTATTACTACAGCATTAGTAGAATACACTATCATAGCAATCATTATAATAGAAATGAACATGGTTAGTTAGTTCTAAATACTTGAGTTAACAATAAACATAAAATAAATGAGTTTCTTATAGTAACCTGTGGAATAAAAGGTTTAGTTTCACTTGTGCACTCGTGTAATAGCTTCAATACGAAATTTTCACAACACATTCACATAAGCACGTGGCTGAAACAAACACACACATTGCACTCACACACATTGCACTCACACACATTACACACGTTTACGCAGATTGTAGGGGTGTCTGGAAAAGGATCACTCGGAACGTGGCGATGCCTCAGCCTCCAAGCCTGGACTGTGACCTCGTGATTCTCCCTTCTTTGGTTTGAGAACAGCAGGTCTGCCTCTCGGTCGGTCCTCGCCATCTTGCGATACTACAGGAAATCTACCCAGAAATGGCTTTACACAACTGACATGAACGACAATCGAGCGAAAGGGCAGTTGGGGTTTAAGAGTGACTGGTGACACCACCTCCAAGATTGGATATGGTCCTTTCCAAATCTTCTTAAAATTTTTTACTTGACTTTTCTTTAACACCACATTGCTCAGATACACAAGATCTCCAACTTGATACTGTGACTCTGCTGCTTGGCAATCGTGTTGTCTTGCTTGCTGAAGAAAGGATTGATGGTTTCGCTGTTTCACTCCCCTCCATGCTTCCTTTAGCTTGCGTGCTAGATCTCTTACGTGTTCATTGCTGATTCTGACAGTAGATTATTCAAAGTCCAAGGGTGAATGCATTCTTCTTCCGTAGACGATCTCATATGGACTTAGGCCAGTTGAGCTGTGCATTTTGGCATTGTGACACCTTACCAAGTACGGTAAACAGACATCCCATTTGTCGTGTTTTCTGCTCACATAATGGCTAACCATTTTAATAACTGTTCTGTGAACTCGCTCGACTTTTCCATTTTCTTTGGGGTGTGCTGGTGTAGTCCTTAACTCAGTTATTTGCATGAGCTTACAAGTCTTTTTATGTAATTAACTCATAAAATTCATTCTTTGATCACTAATTATGCTTAATGGTGATCCAAACTTAAGAATCCATTCTTTTACAAAAACTCAGCACTGTGATCAGGTATTGGTATCATGAGAAGGTATCTAGAGAAACGATCTAACATTGTCAATATATATTTGTTTCCATCTTTAGTCTTAGGCAACAATCTTATCACATCTAGTCCTACTCTTTCAAATGGTTCACTTGTCTCTGGCAGTTCTTGCAATGGTGCTCTACTTTTTCCTGCATTATTCCGTCTGTTACAGGAATCACATTGTGATACAAACTCGAAAACGTCAACTTTGTGGCTCAGCCATCAAAACATTTGAGCTATTTTAATGTCTGTTGCTTTTTTACTGCATTGTCCTGATAATAAAGAATCGTGTTGTTCTCTCATGTCTCGCTTCCCACGCCAGGGTTCCCGGGTTCGATTCCCGGCGGAGTCAGGGATTTTCTCTGCCTCGTGATGACTGGGTGTTGTGTGATGACCTTAGGTTAGTTAGGTTTAAGTAGTTCTAAGTTCTAGGGGACTGATGACCATAGATGTTCAGTCCCATAGTGCTCAGAGCCATTTGAAGCATTTTTGTTCTCTCATGATTTGCTCTTTCATGCTTTCTGGAATAACTAGGCGGTTTCGTTTACTAGTGATTTTGAACAATAATCCATCTATTTCGACAAAACGTTGATCGTTTTTCCATAATTTGCATTGTGGATGTTCTTCTTAAGCTGACTTTAACTCTTCTTCTCGACTTATTGTAACACAGACATTGACTTTTCGACCCATTGCATCAGCAGTCACATTGTTTATCAGGTCGGTGAATAACCTTAAACTAGTACTCACTCAGTCTTAGTGCCCATCTTGTTAATCTGGAACTTATATCTTTTAAGCTAAATAACCATTTAAGTGTGGCATGATCTGTAATAACTGTAAATTCTCTTCCTGTTAAGAAACATCTGTTATGTATTATACCAAAAACCAAAGCACAAAGCTCCAACTCAGTAGTAGTATAATTACATTCTGCTTTGTTTAATTGTCTGGAAGCAAATGAGATTGGATGTTCATGACCATCAACTTCTTGAGACAAGATTGCACCTATGGCAAAATTGGATGCATTGTTGATCACTGAAAGTATTTGTATGGAGTGTGGCCATGCATGGAAGTGAAGACGATAAATAGTTTAGACAAAAAGAGAATAGAAGCTTTCAAAATGTGGTGCTACAGAAGAATGCTGAAGATTAGATGGGTAGATCACATAACTAATGAGGAGGTATTGAATAGAATTGGGAAGAAGAGGAGTTTGTGGCACAACTTGACTAGAAGAAGGGATCGGTTGGTAGGACATGTTCTGAGGCATCAAGGCATCACCAATTTAGTAAAAATGGTTCAAATGGCTCTGAGCACTATGGGGTTTAGCTTCTGAGGTCATCAGTCCCCTAGAACTTAGAACTACTTAAACCTAACTAACCTAAGGAAATCACACACATCCATGCCCAAGGCACGATTCGAACCTGCGACCGTAGCAGTCGCGCGGTTTCGGACTGTAGCGCCTAGAACCGCTTGGTGACTCCGGCCGGCAACCAATTTAGTAGTGGAGAGTAAAAATCGTAGAGGGAGCCCAAGAGATGAATACACTAAGCGGATTCAGAAGGATAGAGTAGCATGGAAAGCTGCATCAAACCAGTCTCAGGACTGAAGACCACAACAACAACAACAACAACAACTGTTGAAAGAATAAAAGGTTTCCAGAATGAGATTTTCACTCTGCAGCGGAGTGTGCGCTGATATGAAACTTCCTGGCAGATTAAAACTCTGTGCCCGACCGAGACTCGAACTCGGGACCTTTGCCTTTCGCGGGCAAGTGCTCTACCAACTGAGCTACCGAAGCACGACTCACGCCCGGTACTCACAGCTTTACTTCTGCCAGTACCTCGTCTCCTACCTTCCAAACTTTACAGAAGCTCTCCTGCGAACCTTGCAGAACTAGCACTCCTGAAAGAAAGGATATTGCGGAGACATGGCTTAGCCACAGCCTGGGGGATGTTTCCAGAATGAGATTTTCACTCTGCAGCGGAGTGTGCGCTGATATGAAACTTCCTGGCAGATTAAAACTCTGTGCCCGACCGAGACTCGTACTCGGGAAAGGTTTACTGAAATCCATATAGGCTAACACTGGAGCTGTGGTTAGAGCAGTTTTAAGTTCTTCCATTGCTTTGCATTACTTGTTGAAACTACCATGCCTGATCGTGATTCAAACAAAACCCCTGTACTCTGTGGTACTATTACTACAGCATTAGTAGAATACACTATCATAGCAATCATTATAATAGAAATGAACATGGTTAGTTAGTTCTAAATACTTGAGTTAACAATAAACATAAAATAAATGAGTTTCTTATAGTAACCTGTGGAATAAAAGGTTTAGTTTCACTTGTGCACTCGTGTAATAGCTTCAATACGAAATTTTCACAACACATTCACATAAGCACGTGGCTGAAACAAACACACACATTGCACTCACACACATTGCACTCACACACATTACACACGTTTACGCAGATTGTAGGGGTGTCTGGAAAAGGATCACTCGGAACGTGGCGATGCCTCAGCCTCCAAGCCTGGACTGTGACCTCGTGATTCTCCCTTCTTTGGTTTGAGAACAGCAGGTCTGCCTCTCGGTCGGTCCTCGCCATCTTGCGATACTACAGGAAATCTACCCAGAAATGGCTTTACACAACTGACATGAACGACAATCGAGCGAAAGGGCAGTTGGGGTTTAAGAGTGACTGGTGACACCACCTCCAAGATTGGATATGGTCCTTTCCAAATCTTCTTAAAATTTTTTACTTGACTTTTCTTTAACACCACATTGCTCAGATACACAAGATCTCCAACTTGATACTGTGACTCTGCTGCTTGGCAATCGTGTTGTCTTGCTTGCTGAAGAAAGGATTGATGGTTTCGCTGTTTCACTCCCCTCCATGCTTCCTTTAGCTTGCGTGCTAGATCTCTTACGTGTTCATTGCTGATTCTGACAGTAGATTATTCAAAGTCCAAGGGTGAATGCATTCTTCTTCCGTAGACGATCTCATATGGACTTAGGCCAGTTGAGCTGTGCATTTTGGCATTGTGACACCTTACCAAGTACGGTAAACAGACATCCCATTTGTCGTGTTTTCTGCTCACATAATGGCTAACCATTTTAATAACTGTTCTGTGAACTCGCTCGACTTTTCCATTTTCTTTGGGGTGTGCTGGTGTAGTCCTTAACTCAGTTATTTGCATGAGCTTACAAGTCTTTTTATGTAATTAACTCATAAAATTCATTCTTTGATCACTAATTATGCTTAATGGTGATCCAAACTTAAGAATCCATTCTTTTACAAAAACTCAGCACTGTGATCAGGTATTGGTATCATGAGAAGGTATCTAGAGAAACGATCTAACATTGTCAATATATATTTGTTTCCATCTTTAGTTTTAGGCAACAATCTTATCACATCTAGTCCTACTCTTTCAAATGGTTCACTTGTCTCTGGCAGTTCTTGCAATGGTGCTCTACTTTTTCCTGCATTATTCCGTCTGTTACAGGAATCACATTGTGATACAAACTCGAAAACGTCAACTTTGTGGCTCAGCCATCAAAACATTTGAGCTATTTTAATGTCTGTTGCTTTTTTACTGCATTGTCCTGATAATAAAGAATCGTGTTGTTCTCTCATGTCTCGCTTCCCACGCCAGGGTTCCCGGGTTCGATTCCCGGCGGAGTCAGGGATTTTCTCTGCCTCGTGATGACTGGGTGTTGTGTGATGACCTTAGGTTAGTTAGGTTTAAGTAGTTCTAAGTTCTAGGGGACTGATGACCATAGATGTTCAGTCCCATAGTGCTCAGAGCCATTTGAAGCATTTTTGTTCTCTCATGATTTGCTCTTTCATGCTTTCTGGAATAACTAGGCGGTTTCGTTTACTAGTGATTTTGAACAATAATCCATCTATTTCGACAAAACGTTGATCGTTTTTCCATAATTTGCATTGTGGATGTTCTTCTTAAGCTGACTTTAACTCTTCTTCTCGACTTATTGTAACACAGACATTGACTTTTCGACCCATTGCATCAGCAGTCACATTGTTTATCAGGTCGGTGAATAACCTTAAACTAGTACTCACTCAGTCTTAGTGCCCATCTTGTTAATCTGGAACTTATATCTTTTAAGCTAAATAACCATTTAAGTGTGGCATGATCTGTAATAACTGTAAATTCTCTTCCTGTTAAGAAACATCTGTTATGTATTATACCAAAAACCAAAGCACAAAGCTCCAACTCAGTAGTAGTATAATTACATTCTGCTTTGTTTAATTGTCTGGAAGCAAATGAGATTGGATGTTCATGACCATCAACTTCTTGAGACAAGATTGCACCTATGGCAAAATTGGATGCATTGTTGATCACTGAAAGTATTTGTATGGAGTGTGGCCATGCATGGAAGTGAAGACGATAAATAGTTTAGACAAAAAGAGAATAGAAGCTTTCAAAATGTGGTGCTACAGAAGAATGCTGAAGATTAGATGGGTAGATCACATAACTAATGAGGAGGTATTGAATAGAATTGGGAAGAAGAGGAGTTTGTGGCACAACTTGACTAGAAGAAGGGATCGGTTGGTAGGACATGTTCTGAGGCATCAAGGCATCACCAATTTAGTAAAAATGGTTCAAATGGCTCTGAGCACTATGGGGTTTAGCTTCTGAGGTCATCAGTCCCCTAGAACTTAGAACTACTTAAACCTAACTAACCTAAGGAAATCACACACATCCATGCCCAAGGCACGATTCGAACCTGCGACCGTAGCAGTCGCGCGGTTTCGGACTGTAGCGCCTAGAACCGCTTGGTGACTCCGGCCGGCAACCAATTTAGTAGTGGAGAGTAAAAATCGTAGAGGGAGCCCAAGAGATGAATACACTAAGCGGATTCAGAAGGATAGAGTAGCATGGAAAGCTGCATCAAACCAGTCTCAGGACTGAAGACCACAACAACAACAACAACAACAACTGTTGAAAGAATAAAAGGTTTCCAGAATGAGATTTTCACTCTGCAGCGGAGTGTGCGCTGATATGAAACTTCCTGGCAGATTAAAACTGTGTGCCCGACCGAGACTCGAACTCGGGACCTTTGCCTTTCGCGGGCAAGTGCTCTACCAACTGAGCTACCGAAGCACGACTCACGCCCGGTACTCACAGCTTTACTTCTGCCAGTACCTCGTCTCCTACCTTCCAAACTTTACAGAAGCTCTCCTGCGAACCTTGCAGAACTAGCACTCCTGAAAGAAAGGATATTGCGGAGACATGGCTTAGCCACAGCCTGGGGGATGTTTCCAGAATGAGATTTTCACTCTGCAGCGGAGTGTGCGCTGATATGAAACTTCCTGGCAGATTAAAACTCTGTGCCCGACCGAGACTCGTACTCGGGAAAGGTTTACTGAAATCCATATAGGCTAACACTGGAGCTGTGGTTAGAGCAGTTTTAAGTTCTTCCATTGCCTTTTTGCACTCTGTTGACCAGTTAAATGTGGCTCTTTTCTAAAGTAGCTGTGTCATTGGACATGCGATATTCACATAACCGCCTATAAATCGTCTGTGGAAATTTGACAGTCCCAAGAATGATTTAAGTTCTTTCAAATTCTGTGGTTCAGGAAAATTCTTTATATCTTCAATTAATTTTGGATGAGGTCGAACACCTTCACTGGTTATAACATGACCAAGATAGTTAACTTCACTTTGTCCAAAATTACATTTATTTATTGATAAAGACAGGTTTTCACTTCTTATATGCTCAAAAACAGCTTGTTGTCTCTCAGTATGCTGCTTCATGTTTTCACCAAAAATTATTACATCATCAAGGTGAACAAGTGCTTGTGTTGGGGTGAGCCATCATAAAACGGAATCCATCAGGCGTTGGAATGTAGCTGGAGCATTACGAAGTCCAAACGACATACGAAGATACTTGTATACTCCTCTTGCTGTTACAAATTAAGTTTTTGCGTGATCATTTGGATGCACTGTTAACTGGTGATAACCACTTGTTAAATCACATTCTGAAAAAATTCGACATCTGCCCAAGTAATCCAAGGTTTCCACTAAATTTGGAAGGGATAAATGTCGGGTGTGGTCACAGCATTCAAAGATCGGTAATAAACACAAAAACGGAACTGTGGTTCTCCAGAAATTGATTTTTTCTTTACAACAGGCGAACACCAAAGTGAATCTGAAAGAACTCTTGGTTTTAAATTTCCGGCTTCTAATTGTTCTTTAACTATGTCTTCTACCAACTCTCTTTGACTGAATGGTATTCGGTAAGGTTTCTGTGTGATTGGGGTGGCATTCCCTGTATGAATGCGATGCTGAAATAAATGAGTGACAGGTAAATTTGTACGTTCTCGGAATAAATATGCATACTCCAAAAAAACAGGCACTAAAATCTTCTGTTCATCAGCTGACAAATGTTCTATCTTCTTACAAATCTTGCACTTCAGTTCATTATTAACTTCGTCTCCTCGTTGTAATTTTGCGGTACTGTTACAAAAATCTGTGTTTATAACTGCAGCATTTGTTACCTCATTTGGGATCTGTATTCAGTCACTTTTACTTACACTCGACACATCAGCAACTTTCGTTCCTTGTGGCAAAACATCATCCTCATTGCTCATATTAGTTATTGTAACCATGACTTTTGCCACATTCTGTCTCACCATTGTAGCAACACCTACACTTCTAGCAACATAACACTGCATTATATCCAGTAACTCACTTTGCTCGAATCGCTCAATTAATAACAAAGTTCCCTCCTTGCATCAGGGTGACTTAACTTCAACGCAGATAGCCTCTCCTGCTCCCTTGGGAATTTGCTGATTGTGATCAATTTGAAAATCGACTCGGATGGTTTGCACTGATGCATCGTTTGGGTGGTCCATTCCCACGACGTCAGTATTGCTGCTCCTTTGTGTATGATTTGAAGAACGATTTCCTAGGCTGTAGTTGCTACGGCCTAGTCCGATCTTACTTTCTGCAACAAATATCCCTGCCTCGTTAGCGAACAAGTAATCAAGTCCATGTACACCGTCATAACAAATTCCATTATTTGAAACCACTTGCACGCTTGCTGTGTATTTATCTTTATTTTCACCTTCGTCTTGCCCTTGGCCAAGAATTAATTCTACGTCAACTTCTCCATAGTTACGTAGTTTTTTTCCGTTTAACCCTCGGTCTTTTAATAGCGGCGGTTTCAATGTATCCCTTTTAGCTATGCCACAACACATTAATGACGTCTGTGCTCTTGTGTCAATAAGTAGTTTGATGTTTCTCCCACGATATACAGCACCTATCACGAAGTCATTTTCGGTCTGATTTTCACTGGAACTAACAAGAATCAATGTCTCTGGCAAGGTGCAGATGGAGTGGTGGCCCGTACGTCCCTGTACTCGTTTAAAGATCTGGTAGATTGTCTGTTGTTCGCATTACCTTTCTTCTTGTTGCGACAATCTCTCGGAACATGGCCCTGCATCCCGCAATGATAGCAGATTCGATTCTCTTTACAATCCTTACGCTTGTGACCCAGCTTATTGCATTTGTAGCATTTTACTGTTCTGTTGAAAACTCTGCGTTCTTGTTTCTGTATCACATGCAGACGTCTTAGTGCTTCAACGAAACCAGCAGCTGATTCTACTGCTTCCTGAAACGTTTAACATTGTGCCAAATAGCTTTGCTTACTTCCTCTCCGTGCAACCCATGAACGAATGTGTCCAAGGCTCTCTGGTTGGCTTCGAACAACTGAATCATCTTCTACTATCTTGCAGTTTGAGCGTTGATGTTTCGAATTCTGTCAGCAAACTGCTCGATAGATCCGTCTCGTCACATTCGCAAACTGTAAAGCTGCTCTCTGTAAAATATGGTCACGTTTCTACGTTTAAATCTCTGAAAAACAATGGTTCTGAGCTCATTGTAATCTTCTGTTTTCACGCAAGTAGGCTCCGCGCTAACGAAATCTTGTGCTGCTCCCTGAATTCTTATTTTTGCAACCACTAGCTTATCGGAATCTGTCCATGATCCTAACAGGGTACCATCTTCACATTATCTTCGGGTTTCCCGCTAAACACTTGTGCTGATCGCAGTAATGAAAAATTCTTTATTGCAGTTGTACTGCATGAACTATCATTTGACAAGTCTTTCGGAATGTTACGCTCGCTTCTTTCTACTTTTAACTGCCAAATCTCTTCTTGCAGTCCATTAATAACAGTTTGCAAATCGACAACGTTGCTCTGACTGGATTGCGACATTTCGTCTAATTTAACGCCAATGAGTCATTCAATGTAAAATAAAAATCCACCATTGTCTTTCGTATTCTAGCCAAACTGGAGCAGACCAACCTTTATTCCAGCGTTGGATGTCCATGCGTAGTCAGAAGATGTTCACGCTGCTGCTGCTCGAAGTTCACGTTGTGCTGCACCTCTTCAGGACTGTAGATTTTCCGTAATCATCCCCATGCTGACATCACTTCTATAAGGGGGTTGTTTGTGTTGTTACCCCTGGATGATAATTACACGAAATATTTGTCAGGATTTTTAAGCGGTGGGTCCTTGAGGTACGGCAATACGCGAACACCGAGAAGAAGTTTAAACAGTTTTATTAACAAATGCTGTTTATAAAACACGCACAATACGTGCACCCATCATCACTGTGTCTGACATCCTAATTACGGTCGTATCGAAAGGCTCCATAGTAAGCAAAGAAAGAGAGATCTCCGTGCCTGATGCCACGCTAGCTAATAGGGCGCGCTGGTGACGGCGGCCAGTCGCTTAGTCCCTGCGTCGCACTGCGGCTGGACGCACATGTACTGACCAACCAAATTGTCAGCATTCCAGATAGGTCGACTGGCGAGCGCGTGTTATGTACCGTACGACTGCGTGCAACTTGTAGACCCTTAGATAGTTATAGTTTGGAGTGCGATTTTGCATAACACTGGGAACACCGTTGTGGTTCTCCAATGCACCCTGACTGCAAATCTATACATCAATCTGGTGATTCGTACTGTTGTGCTTCCATTATTGAACAGCATTTCAGGGCTGTTTCCCAACAGGAAACTTACTGCTATTGTAAACCAACATGCTCTACAGAGTGTTGATATGCTTCGGCCTGCTTGATCACCAAATCTGTCTCCAATCGAGCACATATGGGACATCGGACGACAAGTCTAGCATCATCCACAAACAGCATCAACTGCCCTGTATTGAACGACCAAGTGCAATGGGCATGGAAATCTATTCCTCAAACTGACAATTGACATCTTTACAATACAATTCATACATGTTTGCAGGCTTGCATTCAACATTCTGGCAGTTACACCAGTTATCCATGTACCAACGCTTCATATCTAAAACGCTTTTCTTACACTTACATAACCTGTGACAGTGTGTATTCCTGAAATTTCATTACACTGCATTAATTATTATTTGGTTCAAAAATAGTTCAAATGGCTCTGAGCACTATGGGACTTAACATCTATGGTCATCAGTTCCCTAGAACTTAGAACTACTTAAACCTAACTAATCTAAGGACATCACACAACACCCAGTCATCACGAGGCAGAGAAAATCCCTGACCCCGCAGGAAGCGAGAACGCTACCGCACGACCACGAGCTGCGGACTATTATTTGGTGTTGTGAATTTTTTTCTATCAGTGTAGTAAACAAAAACATCCATACTGCTAGCACCGGTGTGGAGAGGATTTGAACTTCCTTTGATGTTTCGTTGAAAAACCTACAACCAGCAGGTCACAGGCAAACACCTGCAGATGCAGTCAACATACAATTGAGCGCCGTTTACATACTGCCTAGCGTTCACACTAGTGATAATTCTCGTTCTGATCCCTTTACACCAAATCGAACACAAGCGAACATGCAACAGCAAACGAGAATTCTCTGTGGTGTAAACACTAGACACATGTGTGCAAACGTCATTTGGTCATGTGCGGATCTCATTTTCTTGTGTTTGCTTGTGATATGCTGATTGTTGCTTTTCCAGTGAACCATCAAAGGAAGTTTGCATCCTCCATGCATTGGCGCTAATAGAACACATTTGCTTTACTGCTATTGTGTCTACTTTTGTTGCTGTTGATATGAGCTGAATGAGCAAGTGGTATGAAGAGAATGTAATGTTCCTGATAGAAGTATATAGATATTATATGTGCTTCTGTGACCAATGCGATCCACAGCACAAATTCCAAAGTAAAAGAAACAGAATTGTTAGAAAATTGCCAAAACAGTCAAACGTCCAACAGGGAACATGTGAAAATGATAAATTCATTTGATGCCCGTATCAGATGGGAATGGAGTGAATAAGCACAAGTTATGTAATTATTTTCGTTAAAGTATTTCTTGAAAGTAAACAAGTGTGAATATGCATCTGTCATGCTGTTCAAAATTAAAAATAAACTTGTGGGAACACTGTGACAATAAATGATAATGCTGACGGTCACCTGAGATCACACGCGAACAATCTCTGACAGAGAGTGTGGCTAATGGGTTCAACCAGTGCAGAAGTAGCTCTGCTGTACTAATTTTGTTATAATAAAGTTTGCAGTTATTCAGATATGGGTTGTGGTATTGTACATTCCACATCCCTTCTACAGTAGAGTACTGCAATGGAGACCTACAATGACCATGTTCACATTCATTGTAAGGCATATACAATTACTGCACAGTTACAATGCTGCCATCATACCCCTATTGTGCTGCGCTTTTCATGCATCCAGACAGCAGCTCTTGTGCTATAATATCTGGTATTATGGATAACATCCTCCACATCTTAAGTTATTAGAAGTGATGGTGACACTCTTCATGACAGTGCTCTGACAGTGAATAGTGGTACTGCTGAACAGTGGAGTGCATCAGACAACCTACTTTGTGATTTTGCAGTGGATTCTGCTCCACTTGCAAACTGGGCTACTTTTGAGCCACATCAATCCAACTGATCAGATTTGTGTTTGCTCACTTGGACTGCGATGTCATTTCTATCACATGCAAATTCATTTGCTCTGGGCCTCATGCAGCCAGCAATTAAGGTGTTCCACCTATGAAATAAAATTGTGCAGCTCTTCTTCCTCCACAGATGTCGCCATGGCAACGTACTCCATTGGGGACTCATCTTAAGCCATCTTTTTCGGCCGGATCAACCAAGCCTGTGGTTTGCCATTGTGGAGACCATTTTTGCTTTGTGTGACATCATCACAGACAGCTCAAAACTCGTGTATCTGCTTCGTCACTTGGGTGAACATACGAATATAATCAGCGATATCCTCACCCCACCCTTAGCCAAGAAACATGAGACTGCTGAAACAGCACTCCTCCACTGCCTTTCCTGCATCACAGAGGAACATGTAATCTTCAATTAAGATTCAGAAGACACGACTCCATTGCGACTATGGTGCTGGTTAAACACAAAAATACGAGTAGATTTGCATCTCCTGCCCTGCAACACATTGTGGTCAATATGGATCGTCAAATTTCCCCCAAAAGCTCAATTGCCCATTGTTTATCATGAACAAGAGATGTCATACGCATGCCTCAGACCTGCAAATAGAATATTTTCCGTTGTAAAGCATTGAGATCGTATTAATAATACGGACAACAGTGGCATTGGGCCTGACTTGCAACCACAGCAGGAGTGCAACCAACATCTCACCTACCATGAGCAGAGCTGGTCTACCTGACCTCTGCCTATTGATGTCACCACCACAGGCTTGAGTGATGACTGATGCACAGTAACAATGAACCCCACCTACGTGCCAGCTATCCCCCCACCTGGGCAGAACCGTTTCTGATGGTATCACACAACCAAACTCAATGTGTGGTTCGTAAGAGGTGCATCGAACCGTGCATGATATCTAAGTCACCTGGACACTTGGAATGATGAAGCTGGCTCTTTCCCCCTCGCTCTCATCATAGAACAGGCTCATCTTCCTTTACTGCTTTTGCAGCCAATACTTCTTTGTCAACTCTGGTCAGTACTTTGCTGCCATCTTCTCCATCCCCAATCCCATCCTGCTGAACCATTCAGCTGTGCACAGCAATCGACTCGATAAGATGAGTCTATGGATCTCAGACCTGCACACTGGACCTGGGTTTTGATGATGTTTTCATCTGGACATTCATTGCTGTAGATGTGAGTGAGGCAGTATTTGGTGCAGACTTCCTTCAGAACTTCTGCTTGGTTCATGATGTATATGGCGACATTTTGACGACTGCTAGTGGCTGCTCTGCTCTGACACCTCAGTGGCCTAGCACGACAGAGCTGCCCACTTTATGCAACAGATTCCGCGAATTATCGTAATGTCTGATAGCCACCAGTACCTTTAGGACCGCCTTCACACCAGTGATCGCGTTCAGAAACTACAGCAGCTCTATTTAAACTCACACACGATCAGCAACAGGATAATGACTACCCAGTGCAGAATTCATGAAGTTGAGGAGGAAATCCACTTGGCACAGGGCTGCCTCGACCAGTTTCATTGACTACCTCCACTTGATTCTGACACAACTGCTGTCTCGCTGCACCGAGCTGACCTTGAAATTCTTTCGCCATCCTCTGATACACCTAAAGCATCATCGTCATACGCCAACATAAAGGTCAGTACACTTCTCGCTCACCGTCCTCCTGATGCGCCTTCATGCTCTTCCCTGCAAGACCAGTTTGTGCAGTATGCAATTAAAATGGAACTGTTCATAAGATCAAAACTACACATGGACCTTGGTATGTCAAAGACCACATATGTTGCTGCTGGATCTACTTCGTGTCGTTGGGGCAGTCGTCAACAAACTCTCACAGGCTGACAGTGTGCGGCCCTCTAACAGTTCCAGGACTCCTCCCATTACATTAGTTGATAAAAGACGAATCTGCGATGTTGTGCGGTGATTACAGAGTTCTCATTGCTCTTATTACACTGGAGAGCTGCCGAGTCTTGAACATCCAGGACTGCGATCTCTATCTGCTGGATGCCTCTGTGTTTAGTCTCATTGACTGCAAGGAAGAATACCTGCAAATCTCTATGTGCTCAGATGATACCCACAAAGTGGTTGTTCTCACACCTTTTGTCTTATTTGAGTGTATGCCATATGGATTCAAGATTGCCACGCAAACTTGGCACTGTTTTATTGATAGTGTACACTCAAGTTCTCATTGTGATGTGCTTCTCTTCAGGGTATTCGTATTTTCTCATTGGATGAAGACTCCCATAATATGCACCTCAAACAAGTTTTCAACAGGCTCTCTGACAACAGAGTTTTGATCAACGAAGGAAAATGCCAACTCCCACAAAAGGATGTCGTTTCCCTCAGCGCATAGTAAACACCTCCAGCATTCACCCTGTGCCACAGCGCTTAGAGATCATTCGACGAATACTGCTGCCACAGGACTATCGTAGACTATGCTGATTTGTAGGCATGTTTAATTTTTACCGCCAGAACTGTCTCTCCAGACACTCTCACTGGCGAGAACATTATCAGTGAAAGTAAACTCATGTGGACTTCAGAGATGCTATCCACTTTTGAACATATTTTTTTAAACACGGTCTCCTCCAAACCATTACTTTGACATATCCACTCCCTGATGCCAGCTCATCATCGAAATGGCGGAAACAAGCGACTCCATTATAGGCACTGTCCTGTAGCTAGAAGTATGGGTGTTCAACAGTTCTTCCATTTTTTTACGTGCAAGCTCTCGCATTTGCAGTGCAATGAGTATGACTGAGAGCTACTAACAGTTTATAATGCGGTATGTTACTTCCGGCTAGATATCAAGTGGCACCCTCTGATTGTTTACACAGGCCACTGACTGCTCATAGACTCTATCCAAAACCCATACAAGGACACCTGCCCCCAACAGTTTCAAGATTTGGATTATATTGCACAGTTCACAGCCAATGTTCTTCATATTATAGGTGTGGAAACTGGCATGGCAGATTAGCTCTCACTTATCAACATCATGCCATCGCTTTTAAACTATGACCAGTTTGTGGAAGCACAACAGCAAGACCACCAGCTACAGGCTCTTCTTAGTGACTCCTCCATGAACCTCCAGATAGAACTTCAGCAACAATGGTTGCCTTGATGTTGTAACCTGTATGTGTCCTAAGATCCGATGATGGCGGCTTTAGTTTCGCCAAAATCTGTAATCATGGAATAAAAAGAATTCTTGCGATCTTGGCTACCAGTTTATTGTTTTACAAGCATCTAGATCGCTCCCACATGAGCACAATGTGCTCCCTACAAAATGTCAAACGACACCTCGCTTGGTGTAAGGAGCATAAACATTGGACGATTGAACAGTGGAAAAACGTTGTGTGAAGTGACGAATCACGTCACACAGTGTGGAGATACGATGGCAGGGTGTGTGTATGGCGAATGCCCGGTGAACGTCATCTGCCAGCGTGTATAGTGCCAACAGTAAAATTCGGAGGCAGTGGTGTTATGGAGTGGTCGCGTTTTTCATGGAGGGTTCCTGCACCCCTTGTTGTTTTGCGTGGCACTATCACAGCACAGGCCTACATTGATGTTTTAAGCACTTTCTTACTTTCCACTGTTGAGCAATTTGGGGATGGCGATTGCATCTTTCAACACAATCAAGCAACTGTTCATGATGCACGGCCTGTGGTGGAGTCATTACACGACAATAACATCCCTGTAATGGACTGGCCTGCACAGAGTCCTGACCTGAAGCCTATAGAACACCTTTTGGATGTTTTGAAATGCCGACTTCGTACCAGGCCTCACTGACCGACATCGATACCTCTCCTCAGTGCAGCACTCCGTAAAGAATGGGATGCCATTCCCCAAGAAACCTTCCAGCACCTGATTCAATGTATGCCTGTGAGAGTGGAAGCTGTCATCAAGGCTAAGTGTGGGCCAACACCATACTAAATTCCAGTATTACCGATGGAGGGCGCCATGAACTTGTAAGTCATTTTTAACCAGGTGTCCGGATACTTTTGATCACATAGTGTAGAATTGTGGTGTCTGTTCTGTCGGACACCAGATCTCAGACGACCGTTTCCAAAGTCTCCACAACAAAAGATTTAAAAAAATCACTTACTTGTTATTTGGTTTTTATTGTTTTTCTTTATTTATTACATTTTTCTTTTATTTTCTGGATTTACATTTTTACTTCCCATAAATTACACCATAACACACACACACACACACACACACACACACACACACACAAACTGTCATTCAAAGGTCGTAGATTCAAATACCGCTCTGTACCAACATTTTCTTTCCTCTTCTCATTTGTAACACGTTCTGAGACTTCGTTAATCGTCAAAGTTAAGCATTTTCCTGACAAACCGTTGTTATTTACACGTAATAGCGCGCCTTCTCAGTAATGAGTATCTTTAGTTTCGTGACTTTCATTTGTTTAAGAAATGAAAGATGAAATTGCTGTGCGTGAAACAACTGAGAGTTACAGTTATACTTTTTCTTGTCAGAAATAATAAACCATTTTTTTTATGAATACGTAGCGATTTCGGACTGTGTAGTCAGACAGGAATCTAAGAGCACAACTTAAATTACTGAGAATGAAGCTAGCAGCAATCGTCTTTATACTTTAGCTTGCCACAGGTATATATCTGCGATCGAATCTTTAACAACAGTAGGCAGAGATGAAAGATTCCTGTAACAATATTTTTAGACTATCACCATATATGAAACATTTTGATTCATCAAAAATGCATGTTATAAACTACAACAAACTTCTATACCTGCACTCGTCACACGCTCTCGAAATGGTGTTTTTTAAATTTTTTTTAACCAAATCGAAGTACCTTATAAGGAAGTAGGCTACTTCATCATTTGGATCTCTAGGAGCGAGTTACAACCACATTATATGCAAGTTCATATTCATTAACACTCTCTTAAACAATTTTTCGGATTCGGGAGATGTGTTCCGTCTATGCAACTAATTGATGGCAGTTTGTTTATTGTCATATGCGTTTCGCTTCTTTTATTTATGAAGCATCTTCACGAATAAAAGAAGCGAAACGCGTATGGCAATAAACAAACTGTCTTCAATTAGTTGTATAGACGAAACAACCTTCATGAATTTTGAAGCAACTAAGGAACGACGGAAAACAGAAAAATTGACGAATTTTTCGGGTGTTTCTATGCATGGATTTGTACACTGTGGTACTACACTCCATTCCTAACTCATATTCCGAAACGGAAAACCAAAAGAAGACGTCGATGTGAATGAGACTAAAATGACATAATGTGACATGACAGTTTCCAGAATACAGTCAA
Organism: Schistocerca serialis cubense; assembly: GCF_023864345.2. NCBI lineage: Eukaryota > Metazoa > Arthropoda > Insecta > Orthoptera > Acrididae > Schistocerca > Schistocerca serialis. The sequence goes on along the minus strand of NC_064641.1, from coordinate 236,022,979 downwards.
TATTCTACCGTTATCATGCATTCATTGAAGCATGCAGTCAGCGAAATTTGAACGTACTCTAACCATACTTCTCGGTACTGTGAAGAATAGCGTCCCTGTGTCGGCTGCTAGCCTCAGGTTCATGCAAGTTCATGCTGCTTCAATGCACAAGCGCGAATCTGAGGCAGATTGGTTTTGATTGGTTGGCGCGAGGAGAACACAACAGCGTTATAGTTCGCTAGGACCGTTCAGCGTCGCTTCCGAAATGCTCACAGAATAATGTTGGGGCTCTCCTTCGATAACAAGACCATTCGGTATGCTCGCGTACAAAACCGATCGGCAAAATGGCGGAAAGATACAGAATAGGACCCCAGGAAGCGACATCGTGCAAGAAAGTAGAACGCTTTTCAGTTTTCTAACTCATGCGTAAGTTGCCAAGACAATGTGCAAGTAGAGTGTTTCCACATGACAGTTGACTTCTGTGAGTGGTGGTATGGATGAGTAAACAGCTCATGCCTGTGGAGACCCAGCTTAATCAACAATTCATCCACTGCTTGATCCCACAAATCACGAAGTTTATACAGGTACGACTTGCTTTTTTGGTTACATATTAAGTTCATTTATTTATTCGTCTCTAAATCTTTTAAGATTTTGGGATACATCATTGGTTTGCAAATATTGCTCGTGCACACTCTGTTACAGAAACTCAGACATAGGTTGTTGTTCTTGCAGTTCTGGAAGCGGTGAAACTGTACCTGGCGACCCTGTTTACAGTTTCTTCAGTAATAAAATGAAGATGCACTGAAATTGAATGTAGTATAGCACCAACAAATACTCCATGATAACTGCTACATAATGCTCGTGTTTCTAAATGGAGCCACCAAGGAGCAATGGTGGATGGGCAGTGGCGCAACGGAAAGTGGTGCAACAAAGTACAAACAAGTTGCTTTCAAAGATAGTTTTGGCTTTCTCGAAGGCGTCGATAGATATCTTTGTTGTCAAGTTATCGTCTTGACTGCGGCAGCCTGGCAACCCTGTTTTCATTTTCTTCAGTAATAAAATGAAAACGCACTGAAATTGAATGTAGTATAGCACTGACAATTACCCACACTAACTGATACAGAATGCTCATGTTTCTAAATGCAGCCATGAAGGAGCAATGATGGATGGAAAGTGGCGCAACGGAATGTGGTGAAACAAAGTACAAACAAGTTGTTTTCAAAGATATCCTTTGGCTTTCTCTAAGGCATCGATAGATATCTTTGTTGTAAATTTATCGTCGTGAGAGTGGCAGCCGTTCTAGCAGAGTAATTTAAATTACAGTGTCTTTATTTGTATATACATCAGTAGAGATATCATGGCTGATCCCTTCAAAGATATATTTTGGCACTCTCGAGGGCACCGATAGATGTTGTCATGTCATGACTACAGCAGCCACTGTAGCAGACGATTTAAAGCAGGAGCTGTCATTATATCTTCAGTATTTGAGGGTTGGATTCCCTCAGTTCCGAGTCGAGGAATTACAGTGCCTGGGCTACACTCAGGGTGTACCGTCGATTTGCTAGGTCCCAGCCAGTGTTGTCGTCTTTCCGTCCGTCTGCATACCGTCACTGCTGCATGCTGCCCACCGCCCGTTCCCTGCCGCCCGCAGTTCGCCGCCACCTATTCACTGCCTCCCCGTGCACGCTGCCGTCGCCACCGCCGCCGCCATTTCCCGGGGCCCGCCGCCTGGTTGCCGCCTCCCGGTGCTCACTGCTCCTGAAGCCGCCGCCGCCGCCGCCGCCGCCGCCGCCTTCTGGCGCTCGCTGCTGCCGCCGCCGCCCCCTGGTGCTCGCTGCCGCCGCCATTGACTGGTCGGCGTGTAGCCATCTCCTTTAGCTCGCTGCTGCAGCTGCCACCGCCGCCGTCTCTGCCAGCCCGCAGCTGATGCCCGTCCTCCACCGTTGCAGCAGCAGGGTGGGGCCCCGGCCCCCTCCCCAACATCGCAGCCCAGCAGCAGCCTTCTTCTGTGGGCTCCTCCTGGACACTGTCATCGTCTGTGTCTTTGTGTTAGTCTTCATCTTTGTCTTTTGTCGTTTCAGTCTCTTCTACCATGTCCAATCTCACCACCTCTGTGGTCTACACTTCTCCCTCTACTTCAGCTACCACGTTAGGTGGTGTGCACAGGCTAACCCTCCTGTGTCCATCCCACCCCTCATGTCCATCCCTACCACCACTTCGTTCACTCTCCCTTCCACCCATGCAGCCACACCTACTTCCGCTACATGGCCTGATCCCTTCCCTCCCCTTCCTCCTACCCCTGCCATTCTTGCATCAGCAATCCCAGTGCGGGTTGTGGCATGTAGTGCCACAGTACATGCTGCAGCTTCTCTGCCACCGACACCAACACCACCGACAACACAACTGCCAGCTACAGCAACGGGGCCTTCCACCCCCCGCCACCTACCTATAACTCCCGTCCCCCAATCCGCCTCCCACCCTGATCCAACGAAACGCCCCAACACCACCCCACCCAATCCACAAGCTCCAAGAAAACCCTTGCCCCCTCCCCCCAGTTCCTCACGACCCATCTGAAGATCTCATGGATCTCACCCCTCCACCTCCAGCTTCTTCTACCACTTATTCTCCACCTACCCACACCTACATCCTCTCCCACCCCAACACCCACCTCCTGGAAGCCCGCAACCTCACTCTTTTACTCCATAAGTACTATTCTACTGCCTCCATCTCCCTCCTTGTCCCACGACGTGACTCGGTCCTCATCAGATCCACCAGCCTTACCCTCCACTCTGATATCCTTGTCCATATCCCACTTATCCACTTCGGTCTCAAGGCCACCATCACCCCTGCCCAGCCCACATACTCCTCCCGCCAGCCCTAACCTCCTCGCCACCCGCCGACCCTCACCAATGTGATCACTCAGCTTAGTCTGACGATAACAGAGGAGGAGGTGTTGGCGGAGCTTAACGCGCACCCATACCTGGATGTGCGTGCCATCCGCCGGACATACAATCCTGCTGGCCCCATCTGCCTCATGTGGGTGTTCACTGAGCACACTCCCTCCATAGACCTTCTCCTAAAAGAGGGAACTATCCTGTTTCATTGCCGCTACAAAGTTGACCCCTCCCGTTCCCCTCTCCAATCGATCCGCTGCCAGAGGTGTTTGTGTTACAGTGCACACCTAACATATGAGTGCCTCGAGGCCCCTGCACTGTAAACAGGCGCACTTCCTCTGGCAGTGTCCGAACCTCCAGTCCCCTCCTTCTGGTAACACCTGTAACCTTCCTCACCCCACCTACTCCCAGAAGTGCAAAGCCCGACCCCCCCACTCCACTCCTGAACTGACCATCCCCGTCCGCCCTCTGGATGCCCCCACCCTTCCTGGCAACTCCCTTCATCAGGTTCGTTATCATCGTCCTCCAAAACGTCCATCCTTTCCAGCGCCCCCACACCTTCCAGCAGATATCCCTCGCCACCCGATCTGTTTTCCACATAAATACGTATGCCACCTACTCCCATAACCAAGCCCACTTCACCCACTACTGTCTTGAAACCCTAATCCAAGTTCCTGTCATGGCGCGACAGCACCGTATCTTCTTCAACAACATCCACTCCCTTCCCATTAACAAGAACCTCCTTATCCATACCCTTACAACCCACCATGTGGATACCTTCCTCCTGAACGAAACCTTTCTCCAGCCCCAACATACTGTCCACACATCGCCCTACCTCCTTCACCACTCCGTTAACTCTCTCCTGATACCGTGTGGTGGAGTAGCCATTGGCCACCACTGCCAGATCCCTGTTCGGCTCCAACCCCTCCTTTCTGACCCCACAGAACACCTGACCCTCAGTCTCTCCTTCCCCAGCCTTACCATTACCTGCACCACCATCTGTGTCCGCTTCTCTGCCCCTATTCCTTTCGACTTCCTTTCCCATATTGACCGTACCTTCTCCTCCTACGTGATTGCCACCGACCTCAACATCCATAGTCGTTCCACCGCCCAGCTATGCCGGTGGCATCAGTTCCTCTCCACCCTCCAAGATGATCTTCTTCCCATTCCCCAATGCACCCACCCCAAATCCAATACCACTCCTGATGTCGTCCTGGCCTCCCCTAGCCTCCTTGGCCACATAGCGGTGGATGTCCTCGACCCTATTGGCAGTGACCATCTCCCTGTCCTCCTCACCGTATCAGATGGTCGTCGCCCCCATCCCGACCCTAACATCGACCCTCCCCTGAAATATGTCCATGATTATTCCCGTGCCAACTGGAATGCTTACTGGGATACCCTCACTACCCAGATAGTTAGCCATGCCTTCACCTACCACCACCCTGATGACATTACCCGTGCCACCTCCTTTCTCCAGCAGACCTCGTCTGAGGCCGTGGAGGCCCACATCCCTACTATCGCCATCCACCCGCACCATCCCACTTTACCCCCAGAGGCCGTTCTTCTCCTCTGTGAATCCCGCCGTCTGTACTATGTCTTCCTTTACACATGTGACTGGGAAGACTACAATGCCACCGGGAACTCCAGTGACATGTCCAAAACTTGCTCGCGGCCAAGAAACGCTGGAACTGGTGACAGACATGCACCCGTCTTAATGCTACCCTACCTATCAACTTGTGTAAGTACTGGTCAACCTTCTGGCGCCTTACTGGATCTAAACCCCCCCTTCTACCCTCTCCTTCATAATGACCACCCCTTTTTTGATAACCTCAGTAAGGCCAACCATTTTACTTCTTACCTCTCTGATACTTTACCCTCCTGGACAATCCCCTGTTCGATTACTCCCTCTTCCCTGATGACTGCAATCAAACTGACACCTCTGCCCCTCCACTCGCACCTGGCTTCCAGTACTTGGACATTACACACTCAGGATATTATATCTACTTTCCACATGAAACACAACACCGTCCCCAGTCACGACCGTGTTGCCTATCGTCACCTCCATGAAACTCCTGCCTCCTTCCTCTCCACCCTGGCTAGACTATATAATGTGGTCTTGTCGACCGGCTTCTACCCCAACCTGTGGAAAACCTCCCAGATCCTTATGTTCCTCAAACCTGCCACCTGCTGTTTCCTCCTACCATCTCATCAGCCTCACCTCGGTCTTCAGCAAGGTCCTGGAATCCACCCTCTCCCGACACATCCACCAGCATCTCCATCAGCACCGCCCCCTTCCTGCTACCCAATGTGGTTTTCGACCATCCTTCTCTGCCAATGACCTTCTCCTTCACCTCACTCACTTCCTCTCCGAACAACTCAACTCCTGTCGCTCCGCCATCTTCCTCTCCCTTGACCGCGAACGTGCCTATGATCATGTATGGCATTCTGGTCTCCTCTTACACCTCCAAACCTTCGCCCTTCCTATTAACTACGTCCGTCTGATCGCCTCCTTTCTTTCCCACCGTCCTTCCTATGTCACCATCCATAACACGGATTCCTACACCTTCTACCCCTCTGCCAGTGTGCCCCAAGTTTCCGTCCTCTCCCGCCTTCTCTACCTTCTTTACATGGCAGACATAGCACTGCCTTCACCTCCCTTACACCTTCTCCAGTATGCTGATGACACCGCCTTCCTTGCCCTTGCCCCCACCCTAAAACGCTCCCAGCACCTTCTCCAATCCCATATTGACCAGTTCCCCACTTGGTGTAACCAGTGGCTGCTCAAGGCCAATCCTTCCAAGACCCAGGTGATCATTGTAGGCAAAACCACCCCTTCCTTCCGTCTCCTCGATTTATATCTCACTATCTATGGCCGTCCTATCAACCTCACCCCCACCCTCACATACCTTGGTGTCACCCTTGACCATTGCCTCTTCTGGATCCCCCCCCCCCTCCCCATCACTAGACGATCCAAGCCAAGGCACGCTCCCAACTCCACCTCCTCAAGCTCCTTTCTGGCCACACATGGGGTCTGGACCCCTCCACCGTCCTCCACACCTATAAATTCCTTATCCGCCCTATCCTCTGCTATGCCCATACCACCTGGATCGCTGCCCCTCCTACCTATCCCTTCAATTACTGGAATGCTGTGCGCTCAGCCTCGCCTATCGCATCCACCTCCCCTTGCCCATGTGGATCCCGTATGACTTAATTCCGTTCCCACACATCTTCCTTTTCCTCGAATGGATACGGATCCTTTACACCGCCTGCAAACTTGATCCCCCTCACCCACTTATCACTCCCATCCTTTCCCAGTCCCATCCACTGCCGCACCTGTACTTCCACATCCCACCCGCTCTCCATCTCTCCACACTCCACAGCCCAAGATGGCTTCCGCTAACTCCCCCTCCCTGATGATGCCCTCCTCCCCTCCATCTATTCCTTCTATCAACTTCGATCCTCCCCTTCCTCTCCCTGTGTTTTTCCTCCAGGGCACCCTCTCTCCATTCTCTCCCTCCTCTTTTCCTCCCTCCCTCCCCTCCCCCCAGGCTTCCACAACCCCCTCTACCCTTTCCCCTCCCCTCCCTTCTCCTCTCCCACTGGCATCAACACCCTCTCCCCCTCTCTCTCCTACCCACACCTCTTCCCTTTGGAAGGTCCACGACTTTGTGCATAACAGTGCATCTTCATGTGCCAGAGAGCGTTGACATTGCTCAGGTGTCTCTTCACATCAGTGCTTCAGTGTTTCTCTGTTTGCGCTCCTCCGTTCACGTTGTGTTTAGTGATGAACGTTTTTTATTCAAACAGTGCGCCCGTGAACGGCTTCATTTATTTTACTATGTCTAACTCCAGTTTTTGTCCACCATGATTGTTTCTTTCTCTGTCTTTCTGCTTCCTGTATGTGTTCACTGTGGCAATGAGCGGCATACCTAGGCCGCTGCCGGCCTACCTTTATTGTAAAGGTATTAAAATAACAATAAAGAAAATGATATATCTTCAGTACATCCCCCTCCCTCCATTGGCTCCCATTTTTTTCTTTTCCCCTCCTCCCCCGCTTTTCCCCCTCATAGGTCCGAGTCCTCGCCCCCCCCCCCATCTGCCGTCGTGTCACCTGTGTAGTACTGTTATAAGTGAGTGTTCACTGTTGTGCATCCCCTGTCAATGTTGAGAACAGCCGCCATACTGTCGGTGGCTGTTTTTTTTTATACATCGTGCAAACAGAAACCAGACTGTCGCTGTATTTTTTAATTGTGCTTGTCTACTTCTTGTGTATCTTCATCTACATCATCATCGCAGTGTTTTTATATTTTAAATTCCACAACTTACCGCCATTTTACAGTTTTTTTATAATGTCACCGTTTTATCGCATGTTTTTCTTGTTTGTTTCTATTCTCATTGTGTTTTTTAACTTTTCTGTAGGCTGTAGAGCAGCATATTACGCTGTTACTAGCCGACCCCCCGCCCCCACCGTTCTGGAGGGGGGAGGTGAAATCCAATAAAAGGAAGAAAAAAACACATATATCTTCAGCTGGCTCAGTCATACCAATTTTGGAGACTATTGCTGTCTCTTCTTTCTTTGAAAGCGAGAAACTGCCTACTTCATACTCTTTATTTGAATAATTATAACGAAAAGTACTGAACGAGAAGCTTTCTCAATGGTAAACAAATGTGCTAGTTGTGTGACATATGTTCTATGTGATATCACTCATCCTTTTTGAATGTAAACTATAAGAAAACTAGGAAATCGAATTTATTCAAAAGTTAATAAGATGTCTTCCACCATTACGAACTTTTATATGACTCAACTGCATTAAAATAATATAGGTCTCCCAAACAACTATCTTGAAGTTTTCTCTTATCATTTGCAGATGACTGCGACTAAGCGACATTTAATTATTTTTAATGTGTGTCAGTCTTTTCTATGTTTTATTCGAAGTGTTAGGTTGTTTCATTAGCTAATCAATGTGTATTGAATATTTACTTGAATTTATGTAGTTCAAGGTTTATCTGGAAATTATTGACAATGACAATTTACACCCGAGAGAACGCTATTACATATACATAACGTGGAGTATTATAGAACATACTTATATTAAATTAATAAGAAAAGCCCGAAAATCTGTCAGAAACGAAAACTCGTCGCTACTGATACAATTTGTGCTAACCAAATGATGAAAAACGTTATATTGGTGGTAAAGAATTGTCGTATTTGATGGCTTTTGCATTATATTTTGTGGGTTGTAAAAGTATGCCATTTCAGAGCAATGACGCATTAAAGATTTCTTAAAAATACGTCGATTTGCGAAGGGATTGTTAAATACCTACGGTTGAAGCCCTTACTGGATCTAAGAAGACAACAGTCACAAATTGCACCTGTTCACCACTGTATGTAATACAGCTCGCTTCGACGACTTCCAGATTCGGTGGCCGAACCTTCCTTCATGACATCTACCCACACAGCTCCCCAACGAGAAGATGCTGTCGAGCTGACCATGGTCCGGCTAGTGGACCACCCCTGCCGACGCCATAGTCACCCTCCCCCCCCCCCCCCCCGGCCTCTCAAGAATACTCGTACAGCGCGCGGGGGGGGGGGGGGGGGGGGTGCTATGTGGCGCCGATGAAATCGACACCAACTTTGATATGCATTCATCTTTGGACTCTAAGCATTAAGGTTAATAAATGAAATATTGCCAAATGGGTGTGATTATTGGTGCAACCAACCCAGTAACCCTCCTCTCATCTTTGTTTGCTGGGATTGAATTTTGACCTGGTGTCCAGCAGCTAATATTTGATCTGTTACTACAAATTTTTCATTGATTGAAAGTGTATGCTGCTCTACAAAATAAGAATACTATCCAACTCACCATTTAGTGGAGTGTTGAGTCTTAGTTAGGTTCTACAAAAAGGACTGTTGTGCCAACCTGTGACTCAGCATCTCTGCTACATAGCGAGTGGTAACTTTCTGTTTCATAATATTGTTACATTCCATCCTTGATTTTACATTGTTTCATTAATACTATCCAATAATTTTTTTCCATATGTAAGGCATTTACATAATACTTCAGACAGCTGATATGTACCTAAATGGGCAGTTTCTCAAATGAACAAATTGGCTGAGTAGAGCACCTTCTCTTAAGTTTTTCTTGAGGTGGTTGTGGGGTCTTGAGACTCATGAAGTAGCTATTTTAATTCTCATTATATAGAAACATTATGCACCTATCCTGCTCTTTGTTTTCGGTTTTGTTGTGTAGTCAGTCTCTTAACAATCACTATCTATTGGCTTCATATGATTTGTTTGTTACTGTACCTTCATTATGAAAATGGGAAGAGGTTGTGTGTTGTTCTGAAATTTTGTAAGTTTGAGTAGTTTGGAAGAAATAGATAATTAAATTTCGCTCCACCATTTTGCTAGGTGTGGAGCACCAGTAACTATTATTGTTATGTAAATTTGAGTATGTTATGGGCAATTGAAATGAACATATCATATCAGTGTTTAACTCCAAAGACTAGAGGAAATTTTCAGTTATCCATATATATATATACAGGGTGTCCCAGCTATCTTGTCCACCCAAAATATCTCTGGAACAATAACAGCTATTGGAAACGACTTTCACCGGTATCAATGTAGGGCTGGGGACCATGAATGTACATATTTGGAAACCTTCTAAACCGAAAGCATATATGTTTTTTAACACAGACTTATGTTTTTTTTTAAATGGACCTCCTATATTTTTTCTTCAGCAATCCATAGCATGACAAAGGACATACACAATGGCGTTGATTGCATTGCAATATTCCCATTACAGCCCGATATATTAAGACGCGAAGTTGACGCTTGAAACACCCGACATGCGCTGCTAGCGCATGTCCTGAGGCTCAGGCATGAACCCCATGCTGCCCGTAATCGCGATGTGATTGACATGTGTAAACACACCTCCATACTTATCAAGAGGTCCGAAACGAATAATACGGTCTGCTGCCATCACCTCTCATAAGCACATAATGGTTTCCCTCTTGCACGTTTTACGTAACTACGTACACAATATGAACCAGTACCGATCAGTGTACACCTGTCAGGTTGTCTTGTTTATCCTGCACACCCAAAATAAAGTTTATCTAATGCGTTATATGACCCATTGTGCCTGTCGCGCAGGGCCTGGCTGTACCTAGTCAAGTGTCCAACGTAGTTCCCACTATTGCCACAGTTACCACTTCGCCTTGTTTATGATCTGCAACCCATGCAAACTCCTGTACTCCACCACCCTCCGAACATCCCATTTGTTGTTGCTTTGGCGTGCAGTACACCGCTTGCCAGTGTAGTCGTGCATCAGAGTAATCTAGTGACGGCACGGAGGTAGTACACATTGTGAATAAACGTTGTGTTGTGGAACTTATACTGTGCAGTATAATGTACACACATGAAGATATGGTAGAAATGCTGCTGATCTATGGAGAATGTACGTTGACTGGAAATACGTTATGAGATTGCTTGTTTGTTTATAGTACTGTTAGCGAACATTATGATTATTAAGTTAATATGTCTGTTTTCTACCCTACTCTACATACCTGTACTGTACCCTGTTGTAGGTGGACGAAATGCTGTTCAGGCAGAACGACTGTACAGAAGAAGATTCCCTGACAAGCCATCGCCTTCACGCCGGATGTTTGGTCGTCTCACATCTCGTCTACGTGAAATGGGAAGCTTAAATCCAAGACCTCGACATTGTCCTAGAACACGCACTGATGAACGTGCTGAAGTTGCTGTGCTCGCTACCATAGCTGTGAATCCTCAAATCAGCACATGTCAAATTGGACGTGAAGTTGGTGTGTCGAAATCAAGTGCACAGTGTATTCTTAAACATCATAAATTTCATCCTTACCATGTTCATTTACACCAGGATCTTCATGGAAATGACTTCCGCAATAGCGTAACATTTTGTCGGTGGGCTCAGCAAAAACTTCTGACTAAACAAAATTTTTTTGCAGACGAGGCATCATTCTCCAACAAAAGAATTGTCAATATGAGGAATATGCATTATTGGTCCGCAAACAATCCAAAATGGCTCCGTCAGGTAGAGCATCAACGTCTGTGGAAAGTTAATGTTTGGTGTGGGATTATTGGAGATACCATTATCGGACCTTTCTCTATAAATGGCATCCAAAATGGCAGACAATACTCCAGATTTATACGACACAATCTTCCTGTTCTCTTGGACACCATACCTCTGAACCGGAGAATGGCCATGTGGTATCAGCATGATGGATGCCCTGCACATAACGCCTTACGAGCACGACGACTTCTGAACCGTAAGTTCCCTGGTAGGTGGATTGGACAAGGTGGCCCAGTTAGGTGGCCTGCCCGATCTCCGGACCTTACACAGCGGGATTATTTTCTTTGGGGAGCAGTGAAGGATGCTGTTTACCAACATGAACCAACAACACCAGAGGACATGAAGCAACCCATTATTGATGCTTGTACAGCCATCAAAGAGGAAACAGTAGCACGAAGTAGGGCATCCTTCATCCGCAGAGTGACCCTATGTATGCAAGCCAGTGGGCATCACTTTGAGCATGAGAAGTGAACGCTATGTTTAGTATGTAATGCTGGTATCACAGTGAAAGTTTCTACAAACGGCCATTTTACCCACTGATGTTAAGAAACATTTGTTTGCAACAATTTGTCATTTAACGCATTAGATAAACATAACATTGATAATTATGTGATAATAAAACTAATTGGTTAAACATGTTTACATTCATCTTCTATGTCGTACCTGAACTTCCCAAATCGGAACATTTTTACTTAAACAACGGTAATACTTTTAGTCCACTTGCTCGTTTCACTAAAACCATCAACATGAATTTTACTATTACGAGTGAATGATTAACTGTCACTTGCACTAGACCTACAGTAAAGTAAAGTTTTAATGTTGAACGGCATTACCTTTTTAGTAACGGATTAACGATAAGCGAAGTTAACTTTGTGACTAACGTTGCGGTACACAGATATGTTACAGAACCGCATCACCCCTAGTCTATGGGATAAATACCTGCTGGAATGTACGACGTTAATGCAGGATGGCAGCAGACCGTATTATTCGTTTCGGACCTCTTGATAAGTATGGAAGTGTGATTACGCATGTCAATCACATCGCGATTACGGGCAGCATGGGGTCCACGCCTGAGCCTCAGGACGTGCGCTAGCAGCGCATGTCGGGTGTTTCAAGCGTCAACTTAGCGTCTTAATATCTCGGGATGTAATGGGAATATTGCGATGCAATCAACGTCATTCTGTATGTGCTTTGTCATGCTATGGATTGCTGAAGAAAAAATATAGGAGGTCCATTTAGAAAAACATAAGTTTGTGTTAAAAAACACATATGCTTTCGCTTTAGAATGTTTCCAAATATGAACATTAATGGGCCCCAGCCCTACATTGATACTGGTGAAAGTCGTTTTCCAATAGCTGTTACTGTTCCAGAGATATTTTGGGTGGACAAGATAGCTGGGACACCCTGTGTGTATATATATATATATATATATATATATATATATATATATATATATATATATATATATATATATATATATATACATGTACATTTACGTATTGTTCTTGATTATGTGGAAAGCAATGAAACTCCAGTGAGCGCAGACAGGTATACTGACATGGTTCACTCACTGCTGGTCACATCATGTCAACTAAAATAAAATAAAAATAGGTACTGTCTTTGAGAAAGAGCTTTTGGAACCAGAAGAAATAAAACAGAAAAATCTGGAAACAGAACAAATGCTAAAATGTCAAATACTTCCTTTTGTTGCTGTCTGCATGAGGCAGCTGTTTCGTTTAAAAGTGGGAGACAGATGAGAAGATAAATATCTTTAAAATATGAGAGACAAAATCTGACATCGATAGAGTACATTTTTTAATATTCAAGGAGTCACTTTTTTATTTATTAAAACTAAATGGACTGATTGCTGTTCAAGTTCCAGCTTACAAATTCTCTTATAAAATTGATTACTTTAAAAATTGATCTCATATTACAAACTTCTGACCATCACTTGATCTTTCTGATCAAATTTGAACCTTAACACGACTGTCGTGTGGTCATTGTTGGTCATAGCAAACAGCTCCATTGAGCTGCCAGTGGTCTAATGGCAGATAACTGGGCTATTATATAGTGGGGAAAATATACGGGGCTCCTGCAGGGAAAATTTGTGTTTTCTCTAAAAAAACAGCTTGAATCAGTTTTGGTAAAAATATTTTCAAAGGCTAAGTAGTTAGTTATTATGGGGACTTACATGTAAACTTTCTTATAGATAACACCAGAAGAAGAGGAGGGAACATTTGTTACAAACCTTTAATTTAACTTCCATAGTTGAATTTCCTACCTGAGTGACAAATGCCAATGTATACCTTACTGATGTCATCTTTACTGATTACCAGCCTATATCTTATTGACAACATCTTTATTGATAACTTTAGTAGAAGTAGTAGTACTGTAAGTCAGATTGTAAATGGTCTGGCTGACCATGAGGGGCAGTTGCTTTCTCTTAAAAGACATACGTTTTAGCTTTAATTTAAAGCAGTCTTTAGGTCTCTTACAACAATAAATGTCGACACATTACAAAATTTCAATCAGCTCTTGCAACAGACTTACTGGAGCCCAGTATATATAGAAAGAAATGTTAATATTAGATCTAACTATTTATAGATGAATTCATGTCCCTGTTTGAAGCAGTATTTCACAAGAAAACTGTAAAAGTTAATCCCCAGCCTCCAAAATGAGACCATGGATTACCAAATGAATAAAAATTTCATGTAAAACAAAGAAACAGTTACATATATCACAAAAAAGTTTTGACGAGCCTGCAATAAAATAATGCTATAGATTATATTATAAAATCCTAAAAAGAACTATGAAGTGTTCTAAAACATTACATATTAAATCTGAAATAGACAACTCAAATGACCAAGTCAAAACGATCTGGAATGTAATCAAAAGGGATCTGAGGAACAAATATTTAGAATATCCAGTGAAACGTCCCCTTAGAAAAATTATACATCACTGTGCTTAAACTGACACACAATATTTTTTAGCGCAACACAATCTGACTGTCAATAATCCCTACAAGAGAATGGCCCTGACTAAATTAACCCATACATTTCACAAATCACTTACCTCACAAAAATCTTCGTTACCCAAACTACTGCAATACAGCGAGCGCCACAACTGCCAGCTAAATAAAAGATTCAAACTACTGAAAGCACTAACTACTGATAGGCATAGTTAGCAAATGAAAGATTTTGATAGAGAACAAACAATGCATTTACCTTAATAGTGTTCAAAAGTCATAATATATATGGCAGTTCATGACATCCAGTCTTACAAATTTACTGTCTCTGTCCAGATCATCAGCTCTCAAAACTCCGCCATCTCACTCGCCACATCCACCACTGCTGGCGGCTCACCTCCAACTGCGCAACGCTATGCGCTGTTAACAGCCAACTGCCCAACACTACAATAACCAACAACAATGCAAACCAGCCACAGACTGCACACAGCACAGCCAGTGATTTTCATACAGAGCGCTACGTGGCGTTACCAATAAAAAAAACCTAAACAGCCTACTTACATAGATATCAGATGAAAGTCAGATTGTGTTGCGCTAAAAAATATTGTGTGTCAGTTTAAGCGCAGTCATGTATAATTTTTCTAAGGGGATGTTTCATATGTCGACCCTTAGCCGAGGGTACCTCACTGGAATCTTCTGTTTCGTTCTTGTAGTTTGTGTAATTAGTGTAGCTATTGTTTATTGCTAGTGTATAATTATAGAGAGAATTTCCTTTGTAGTTGTCGTTTTTCATTGTTGTACAGTAAAACAGTTCTGGCATGCATTTAGATTTGCACCCAGTATTTCGCAGCTGCGCTTGCAATTAACGAGATATTATTTTCAATGCTAAGTTAATGTGTTTTCGTATTTTGCTCTTCAAATTGTGCTTTTCTGTGTTATCGTGTGAAACATTGTTACAATTATGGCGTGTGAAAAACGTAATACTAAGCTCCAAAGTAAACTGAGAAATGACAGTGAAGACGATAGCAGTGTACCAGCACCACCGTGTAATGAATTAACTAATGTTGAACACAGTAATTTGGTAATTGTGCGTAGGGAAATGGAGCAGGCGGCAAATAGTGACCGAGCGAGGTGGCGCAGTGGTTCGACACTGGACTCCTGTTCGGGAGGACGACGGTTCAATCCCGCGTCCGGGCATCCTGATTTAGGTTTTCCGTGATTTCCCTAAATCACTCCAGGCAAATGCCAGGATGGTTCCTCTGAAAGGGCACAGCCGACTTCCTTCCCCATCCTTCCCTAATCCGATGAGACCAATGACCACGCTGTCTGGTCTCCTTCCCCGAACAACCAACCAACCAACGGCACATAATGGTGTGGACAGTGAAACAATTAGTGAACAGGGAAGCATTATCGATCGATTGGTCGGCAACAGTTCGCCTCAGGAATCCGAAATGACAGGGCACAATCTTTCAAATACTGTAGATTCAGGTTTTGCGTCCTCACCGTTTCCTCAAATAAGTCAAGACACATTTTCTGCTCGTCAAAATGTGAATGTTGGCGGTGCAAATGCACTCCCGAAAAGCATAGAGGAACAGATTCCAGACACTAATACATTATTATTGCAATTAATGCAACAAATGTAACAAAA
Source organism: Schistocerca serialis cubense (assembly GCF_023864345.2). Classification (NCBI taxonomy): domain Eukaryota; kingdom Metazoa; phylum Arthropoda; class Insecta; order Orthoptera; family Acrididae; genus Schistocerca; species Schistocerca serialis. Next base: position 236,007,382 of record NC_064641.1, on the reverse strand, counting down.
TCAGAGACAAACACAGCAACAAATGGAACAAAATCAGAAATAAATTAAAGAATCACTTCAACAAACACGTGAAGATTTAACTACTGAAGTACATAACATCGAATTGAAATGTCAAAAAGTCTGTAATGACATAAAAACACAAATTTGTGAGCATTTTCAACCTATTTTTTCGCGGCGTGAAAATACATTAGAGAATCACGAAGCAGCCATTAAAGAACTGCAAACTATTGTTCATGAAAAACACGAGACCTTGCGGGCTAAAATTGACCCAGTTGCTTCTACCGATTCGGTTATGCTACTTGCAAAAACTCAGGAAAACTTAAAGGACACAGTAGATACTCTAAAAATTGGTTCAGAAAGACACATGGAGGAAATTAGTTCATTATCAGAGAAAGTAGTCGAACTTTCGGATCAGCTAAACAATTTATCTACGAAGGTAGATGATAATCTGAATGACACAAGACCGGTAGTCTTTAATGGTACAGAAGAGTATGAACAAATTAGGAAATTCAAACAAAATCAGAATCAAATTAACACGCAACACCAAAGAGAAATCCGGGAAGTACAAGATCAGTTGACACAGGTAATACAAGAATTACATATTTCAGATGACACTCACGCTACAATACGGAAAGAGGGACATAGAAATATGGAACAGCCACAAAATAATAACACAGGGAACTTCGGAAATTATGAAAGAAATTGGCAAGGTACACCGAATTTTGAGATGGAACCGCCGAAACGACGTAACAATGACCGACATGCGACTCGCCGACATGGTGATTTTGACTATAAGCTGTTTATTAATACACGGAAATTCAAAAAATCATTGTTTTCCTCCCAACTGGTCATTAGAGCACAGATTAGAATTTATGTGTGGCTATTTAGATAATGAACCAGCTGTAAGAATGCGATCGGTCATTCACGATTGCCACAGTGAAGGAGAATTTTATCATGACCTCCTCTCAGCATATTGGTCTCAAGCTACACAAGACCGAGTAAAACATAGCATCATAATGCTGAAACATTTCGAACAATCTGAATTTTCCAGTCTTGTGAAATATTTTGAAGACATGTTGCACAAGAATCAGTACCTGTCAAACCCATACAGCCCCTCAGAACTCATCCGCATTTGCTTAATCAAATTGCCTGAACATTTACGACATATTATTTTGGCAGGACGTTGCAAAGACGACATTGAAGCTTTTCAGGGACTCTTACAAAAATTGGAAATTGACATTGACAACAATTACAGGTCACATCCGTCACAATTCCGTGATGAAAGAAATAATAACTGGACACGACAAGGCTATTCTTACAACGTAAATCGTGACCAAAACAGACACCACCCGTATGACAGCCGTTGGCGGAGTAGTAATAATTACAGGGAAAGATCACCTCTCCGCGGTAATGGCTATCACAGAGACAATGAGAGAAGCAGACAATATGGGAACCAAAATAATTATTATAAAGGGAGACAGAAAATATTCAGACGCAACGGTCCACCGCACAGTTACGACTCCGGGAGAAATTCTCGACCACATGACCTACAAACAAGAAACTATGTAAACTACCGACAAAACGACAGACCTGAATTCCATCAGAACTGGCGTGATTCAAACAGGGCAGAGCCCTCTCGACAAGGTGAATTTGTAGAAGTTAGATCTCCAAATCCCAATAACAACGCGCGACAACAAAGAGACAATAGGCAATGACTCACACCGCTGGCAGCCACAAAACATACTTACGAAGCTGAAGACGTAGCTGCCGTGGCTAGTAATTATGTAAAAATGGAAGACATTAGGGACATCTTACTGCAGGAACACGACGTAAAACATAACAACATTGCATACCCTGTGATTCACATTACAGTAAATGAGGTAAAATTTACGGCAGTACTTGACTCTGGCAGTCCCATTTCAGTAATTAGTGAAACAGCCTTTAGCAAATGCAACAAATCGAATGATTGCCCCACACTTCCGTTACGTAAGATTAAATTACAAGGTGCAATCGTTGGTAAAAGTGTAGATGTACGCCAACAAACCAACTTAGAGAAGCTGTGGCTTTGACAAAAGAATTCTATGAAGTTTCTTATTGTTCCGTTATTGACGATGGAAATTATATTGGGAGTAGACTTTTTGAATGAATACAAAGCAATCTGAAACTTTCACGATTCTAAAATAAGTTTAGAGAAAGAAGGTAGTCAACAGCTTTGAAATTTGAAGATTGGCTCTCAAACCATGATGAACCCTTAACTACTATTGACGGTCTCTCAGACCGCTACTAATTTTTGTGTCGAGATATTTCTCACACCCCTGCAAAGCCAAGTGGACTCTTCCATGTACCTTCCTATTGGCTGTCAAACTACACGTGCCAGCATTCTTGCATTGTTGCTGCTCTTTGTTTCGTAATTATTAGCCTTGAGAGGTCTCACAGACGTACCATGGTGTTTGCGTGCCGCGTTTTTATTGCATGCTACTGTTACTCTATGGCAGGGAAAGCTGGGTCTTCTGTGCAACGTGTGCTATGTGAGACAGATGTCTTCACTTGCAAGATGAGCCTCAGACACCGAAAGAATAATTCGAAAATCGAAAAACGTGTACCTTTGGCCTCCTTGTCTGAAGAGGAAAACAGGGTATCCACGTCAACAGCATGGTGTAGTGATTTGTTTGGAGTGTACCAGGAAAGTCTGCGTGAAGTGTTTGCAGGTGGATTGGTTGGTTGGTTGTTTTTGGGTAAGGAGACCAGACAGCGACGTCATCGGTCTCATCGGATTAGGGAAGGACGGGGAAGGATGTCGGCCGTGCCCTTTGAAAGGAACCATCCCGGCATTTGCCTGGAGCGATTTAGGGAAATCACGGAAAACCTAAATCAGGATGGCCGGACGCGGGATTGAACCGTCGTCCTCCCGAATGCGAGTCCAGTGTCTAACCACTGCGCCACCTCGCTCGGTTTGCAGGTGGAAATTGACTAAAGTATGGTTCAGTGGTACATGAGAACAAGTATTTAGTTTTTACTTGTAATTTTAGAAGTAAAATGGTGGCAAAGTTTCTCCATTCATAGACTTATGGACTGAAATATTCGCTCTACATTGCGAAGTGAGTCGTAAACTGAAAGCTGACTTCTCACACAATTTATCGTAAGTCGTGTCGGATTTTTCCACCTAGTTATATTGCCAGTTTGTAATATAATCCCTCTGATGAAAATCTATGTGTGAGTAGAGAGCTTACTATTTGCTATTATTTTCGTAACTCATAAAATAAAAATATATTCCAGATTCGCTTTGTTTTAATTGTCGAAGTGTTTAAAATACCGCAGTGTTAAAAAAAAATCAAATTTCTACAAAAGCCACTTCTAAGAAGTGTAATGAATGACTGGAAGTCAAGAAACTATATATATTCATCAAAATTCTGGTTTGATATATAAAATATAAAAATGCGGTCTGTGAGACGCCTCCATAGTAATTGTGTTCCTGTGAATGACCATAGTAGTTAAGGATGAAGAAATTAATCAGCTTTACCTTCTGTTAGACAACAGTTCGGAGTTTTCGACAGAACTAGACACTAACAATAACTCTGCAAGTACTGACAGGGATGATGTCGATGGCATATTTGATACTGAGTTAATTCAGAATAAAATTCAAACAATTGAGAATTGCAATGACACTGATAGGCAGGACCTGCAACAAGCTCATACAACAATCCATTACATGTTGTTGACAAGAAAAATGGATCAATCAGGCTTGTCATAGATTCGAGACAAATCAATACTATCATCATTCCTGAAACAGACAGGCCGCAAATGTTGGAAGACCTTCTTCAAAATTTTAATGGTGTAAAAGTGTTGTCTTCCATTGATCTCAGATCCAGCTTTTATCAGATCGAACTTCATCCAGAATGTAGAAAATACACACGTTTCCTTTGTTTCGCCGATTGTTATCAGTTTCGGAAACTTCCTTTTGGTTTGAACATTTCTTTGGCAGCATTCATTCGCGGGCTAAATTCCATATTACCTGAGTTCTTAAAACGTCACATCACCTTATATGTGGACGATATTCTGACAGATAGCAGAAGCCTCATGGGAGCAACATAATCGCATCCTCAACAGTTTGTTCCGTATTTTTGCAGAATCTGGAATTACAGATAACTTGTAAAAGTCTGAATTCGGTAGGTCAAAGGTGAAGTTATTGGGACATATTATTTCTTCTGAAGGCATTCAGCTGGATCCTGAAAAGTTAGAAGCAATCAGAGCCATTCCAGTTCCATCCACAAAAAATCAAGTTCGCAGTTTTCTAGGCCTCGTAAATTTTTACCGTCGTTTTCTGAATATGCAAATTCTAGTTACACCAAAACTTTGTTTTCTCACTGGAAAAAATACTATTTGGAACTGGGACGAACAGGCACAGTTGGAACTCAACTCTTTGAAAGAAGCGCTACTTGACACGCCAATACCAGCTCATCCAGATCTGTCACAAAAATTCTGCCTTAGCATGGATTCTTCTAAAGTTGGTCTTGGTGCCCATTTATTTCAAGAAGCCATAGAAAATGGCACTACAGTTCAGAAAACCATTGCTTTTGCTGGCCGAGTGCTAACAAAATCTGAAAAAAATTATTCTGTTACTGAATTAGAAGCTTTAGCTATCGTTTGGGCATTTAACAAATTCCGTTTCTTTCTTTCTGGCAAGCACGTAAAAGTATTCAGTGATCATCGTACATTACAATTTATTATGTCTTCAAAATTAAATCATGACAGTTTAAAACGTTGGGCATTGTTTCTGCAAGAATTCCACTTCACAATAGTCTACATTCCCGGCAAAGAGAACATTGTTGCGGACGCACTGTCACGCGCACCGGCTGGGCTTGAGAAAAGTAACACAGAAGGCAACCTCGAGAAAAATTTAAGTATTCTTTACATTCAGAAAGTCGCCTTTGAAAACATCATCACCACATCTTTAAAGGACATTGCTCATGAACAAGATAAAGATCCGATTTGGAAAGACATCAAAAGTAAATGGCATGAAAAGACACACACTCAGATTCGGCATTATTATCTGGTTAGAAACAACATGCACTTCAAACGCTGCACTGTTGATGACAAGCTATGGGTACTTTGTATTCCAGACGATTTTGTTAATAAGCTCATCTGGTACATTCATTTCAGCTACTCACATTTTGGTCCACGAAAATGTTATCATATTCTTCGAACGACTTGTTATTTTAACAATATGGAAAAGAGAATTCGAAGAGTGTTGTCTATTTGCAAACGTTGTCAAAGGGCTAAAACATCTACTATCTCTCATCGTGCTCCGTTGTTTCCTATCATTCCTTCTAAATTAAAAGAATTTGCTGCTGTTGATCTCTTGGGACCCCTTGTCAGAACATCGAATGGATTTTCGTACGTTCTAGTCGCTGTTGAGCTTACTTCAAAATTTGTTTCTTTCACACTGTTACGTAAAGCCACTGGACGGTCTGTACCCAATGCCTTTGTTAAAAATTTCTTAATTGAAGTTGGACACGTTAGTAAAGTCATTTCAGATAACGGACCGCAATTCAGGTCTGCTGTTTGGTCACGCATGCTTCGGAATCATAAAATCAAACCTGTTTTTATTTCATTGTACTCACCACACTGTAACCCGTCTGAACGAATTGTGAAAGAAATCAACAAGCTTTGCAGACTTTATTGTCACAGAAAGCATCAGGATTGGGACAGATATTTACACTTATTTCAAAACGTGCTGAATGAAATGCCTCATGACTCCAATGCTTTACCACCTATGAAGAATGAAGAACCACCAAACAGAATCAGAGAGCTTGTACCTTTCCCGAATACACGTAAACTTCGACACAAAGACATAATTGATTTGGCTATTAAAAATATAAATTCTCCAGCAAACAAAAGGAGAAAACTACACGGTAAAGCAAATGCAAAGAAATTTTATATTGGTCAGAAAGTTCTCATTAAAGCTCATTCATTGTCACATAAGAAGAAACACTTGAGTCACAAATTCTTTCTTGTTTACAATGGACCTTACAGAATCAGATGTATACCACATGATAATTGTGTTGAAGTTGAAACTCTGCGTACTAGGAAGAGTAAAGGATTGCACCACATTTCACATGTAAAACCGTTTATTGAGAGTTAATCTGCTTTTTGACTTAGTCTTTGCTATAAAATTTTTCACTTCACGTTACTAGTATGCTTTGTCAGACTTTGAATCTGTTAATATGCAACAATGTTTGAAGTCAAATATCCAGTCAAGAACGAAGAGAACTTATTTAAACAGTAATTACGAATACATTGTTATAGTGATGATACAGTGTTATTGTGTGTACCTTCTTGCTTGTTAGTTGCGCGATTACGCAACGACTATAAGGCTCACATACTTAGAGCATATATCAGTACTGCTGACGAGACTTTAATGCAACATTTTGGTTTACTTGAGAATACATTCTGGATTTAAAGTACTTTCTGTGAGATTAAAGACTTAGCGTTTGGTTTCTTTGACAGCTACACGATTATATCACGATGCATGAACCACGGACCTTGGCATTGGTGGGGAGGCTTGCGTGCCTCATCGATAGAGGTAGCCGTACCATAGGTGCAACCACAACGGAGGGGTATCTGTTGAGAGGCCAGAGAAACGTGTGGTTCCTGAAGAGGGGCAGCAGCCTTTTCAGTAGTTGCAGGGGCAACAGTCTGGATGATTGACTGATCTGGCCTTGTAACACTAACCAAAATAGCCTTGCTTTTCTGGTACTGCGAACGGCTGAAAGCAAGGGGAAACTACAGCCGTAATTTTTCCCGAGGGCATGCAGCTTTACTGTATGATTAAATGAAGATGGCGTCCTCTTGGGTAAAATATTCCGGAGGTGAAATAGTCCCCCATTCGGATCTCCAGGCGGGGACTACTCAGGAGGACGTTGTTATCAGGAGAAAGAAAACTGGCGTTCTACGGATCAGTGCATGGAATGTCAGATCCCTTAATCGGGCAGGTAGGTTAGAAAATTTAAAAAGGGAAATGGATAGGTTAAAGTTAGATATAGTGGGAATTAGTGAATTTCGGTGGCAGGAGGAACAAGACTTTTGGTCAGGTGAATACAGGGTTATAACCACAAAATCAAATAGGGGTAATGCAGGAGTAGGTTTAATAATGAATAAAGAAAATAGGAGTACGGGTAAGCAACTACAAACAGCATAGTGAACGCATTATTGTGGCCAAGATAGACACAAAGCTCACGCCTACTACAGTAGTACAAGTTTATATGCCAACTAGCTCTGCAGGTGACGAAGAAATTGATGAACTGTATGAGGAGATAAAAGAAATTATTCAAGTAGTGAAGGGTGACGAAAATTTAATAGTCATGGGTGATCGGAATTCAAGCGTAGGAAAAGGGAGAGAAGGAAACATAGTAGGTGAATATGGATTGGGGCTAAGAAATGAAAGAGGAAGCCGTCTGGTAGAATTTTGCGCAGAGCATAACTTAATCATAGCTAACACTTGATTTAAGAATCATGAAAGAAGGCTGTATACATGGAAGAACTCTGGAGATATTAAAAGGTATCAGATAGATTATATAATGGTAAGACAGAGATTTAGGAACCAGGTTTTAAATTGTAAGACATTTCCGGGGGCAGATGTGGACTCTGACCACAATCTATTGGTTATGAACTGTAGATTAAAACTGAAGAAACTGCAAAAAGGTGGGAATTTAAGGAGATGGGACCTGGATAAACTGACTAAACCAGAGGTTGTACAGAGTTTCAGGGAGAGCATTAGGAAACAGTTGACAGGAATGGGGGAAAGAAATACAGTAGAGGAAGAATGGGTAGCTTTGAGGGATGAAGTAGTGAAGGCAGCAGAGGAACAAGTAGGTAAAAAGACGAGGGCTAGTAGAAATCCCTGGGTAACAGAAGATATATTGAATTTAATTGATGAAAGGAGAAAATATAAAAATGCAGTAAATGAAGCAGGCAAAAAGGAATACAAACATCTCAAAAATGAGATCGACAGGAAGTGCAAAATGGCTAAGCAGGGATGGCTAGAGGACAAATGTAAGGATGTAGAGGCTTATCTCACTAGGGGTAAGATAGGTACTGCATATAGGAAAATTAAAGAGACCTTTGGAGAAAAGAGAACCACTTGTATGAATATCAAGAGCTCAGATGGAAACCCAGTTCTAAGCAAAGAAGGGAAAGCAGAAAGGTGGAAGGAGTATATAGAGGGTCTGAACAAGAGCGATGTACTTGAGGACAATATTATGGAAATGGAAGAGGATGAAGATGAAGATGAAATGGGGGACACGATACTGCGTGAAGAGTTTGACAGAGCACTGAAAGACCTGAGTCGAAACAAGGCCCCTGGAGTAGACAACATTCCATTAGAACTACTGACAGCCTTGGGAGAGCCAGTCCTGACAAAACTCTACCATCTGGTGAGCAAGATGTATGAGACAGGCGAAATACCCTCAGACTTCAAGAAGAATATAATAATTACAATCCCAAAGAAAGCAGGTGTTGACAGATGTGAAAATTACTGAACTATCAGTTTAATAAGTCACAGGCGCAAAATACTAACGCGAATTCTTTGCAGACGAATGGAAAAACTGACAGAAGCCGACCTCGGGGAAGATCAGTTTGGATTCCGTAGAAATGTTGGAACACGTGAGGCAATACTGACCCTACGACTTATCTTAGAAGAAAGATTAAGGAAAGGCAAACCTACGTTTCTAGCATTTGTAGACTTAGAAAAAGCTTTTGACAATGTTGATTGGAATACTCTCTTTCAAATTCTGAAGGTGGCAGGGGTAAAATACAGGGAGCGAAAGGCTATTTACAATATGTACAGAAAGCAGATGGCAGTTATAAGAGTCGAGGGGTATGAAAGGGAAGCAGTGGTTGGGAAGGGAGTGAGACAGGGTTGTAGCCTATCCCCGATGTTATTTAATCTGTATATTGAGCAAGCAATAAAGGAAACAAAAGAAAGGTTTGGAGTAGGAATTAAAATCCATGGAGAAGAAATAAAAACTTTGAGGTTCGCCGATGACATTGTAATTCTGTCAGAGACAGCAAAGGACTTGGAAGAGCAGTTGAACGGAATGGACAGTGTCTTGAAAGGAGGGTATAAGACGAACATCAACAAAAGCAAAACTAGGATAATGGAATGTAGTCTAATTAAGTCGGGTGATGCTGAGGGAATTAGATTAGGAAATGAGACATTTAAAGTAGTAAAGGAGTTTTGCTATTTGAGGAGCAAAATAGCTGATGATGGTCGAAGTAGAGAGGATATAAAATGTAGACTGGCAATGGCAAGGAAAGCGTTTCTGAAGAAGAAAAATTTGTTAACATCGAGTATTGATTTAAGTGTCAGGAAGTCGTTTCTGAAAGTATTTGTGTGGAGTGTAGCCATGTATGGAAGTGAAACGTGGACGATAAATAGTCTAGACAAGAAGAGAATAGAAGCTTTCGAAATGTGGTGCTACAGAAGAATGCTGATGATTAGATGGGTAGATCACATAACTAATGAGGAGGTATTGAATAGAATTGGGGAGAAGAGGAGCTTGTGGCATAACTTGACTAGAAGAAGGGATCGGTTGGTAGGACATGTTCTGGGACATCGAGGGATCACCAATTTAGTATTGGAGGGCAGCGTGGAGGGTAAAAATCGTAGAGGGAGACCAAGAGATGAATACACTAAGCAGATTCAGAAGGATGTAGGCTGCAGTAGTTACTGGGAGATGAAGAAGCTTGCACAGGATAGGGAAGCATGGAGAGCTGCATCAAACCAGTCTTAGGACTGAAGACCACAACAACAACAACTAATGTGTGACACAATTTACATTGTTGCTTTTGCGGTGTATCTGTTTTATATCTGCACAGTTCTTCTTGAAAGTAAAACATGTTTTAGTAGTAACTTTTGTGGTATAGCTACAATGAGACAGCCTTTTTCGTAGCCCAACAATACGTTACAGTGTAGTACTTTCTTGATCACGGTACTGTACGTAATAACTACGATATCTCTACGCATAGCACTTCACTTTCGTTTATTACGAGGTAAGTACATTGACTTCTACAGAACTTTGGTTACGGACGACGATAATTACTACACTCGGCACATTTTTACTGTTAAGTAATGACAGAGATTATCTTACAACAAGACGCACAGAGTAGCGCTACAGTACACGTATTTGAGTGATTAATTTTGTACTTAAAACATTTATTTTTAAAGATTTTTGAATTACAATGATACAAAGGTTTTCCGTGATACATTTCATTCCATAGCTGTAATCTGTAGCACCTGAGGCTATAATTACATTAATCCTCAGGGGGGTACACGCTTACTTTGTGTACCATGTGTTTGGCAAGCACAAGGAGCCCTAGCTAATATGGTATTTGGTTATACAACTTTACGCATCGGTACCATATTTCTCTAACACATAAATTACACTGCTATCTGATCATTTGACTCAGAAAGAGACAAACATTTATTTTACTGCATCAGTGACAGATGTTTACGTAATTACACCTTTGGATAACTTCACTCTTACGAAATTGTATTTTGCCTGTACTTTGTGAACTGTTCATATTTTTTCGGAACCATTGTGATGCTATGAGAGCTTTGAATGATGTATTTGGTATGGGACCATGATTTTTAAAGTACGTTTAAGGTAGATGACACTATTGAAGTGGCAGAGATTTTTTTTAAGGTTTAAAATAAGTGGAGGAAGCTACAACGATTTTGAGATTTGACTGAGGTGTTATGATGTTATAATTACGATGACGATGTGTATTATGCTGCTGAGGTATGTTTACGATCAATAAGCTGATGCTATATGAGGAATTTGATTATGCTAAGTATCTGTTATGATGAAATATTGAAGAAGTGTCGACGAATATGTGTATGTGTAATAAGGTAAGGAATAAGGAGTAGCGGTTTATGAAAAGGATGTTGGAAGCCAAGAATTGTACTTTAAGAGTTATGAAATGTGTGCACATACGTGGATGTTAGTTACCACAATGCTGACAAAACTTTTTGGACACTGTTATATATGAGATTTTGTTTCTACACACTTCTAATGTAAATTTCTAACTTTTGAATTTTTTTTATTTTATATGAAACGTCCCCTTAGAAAAATTATACATGACTGTGCTTAAACTGACACACAAGATTTTTTAGCGCAACGCAATCTGACTTTCAATAATCCCTACAAGAGAATGGCCCTGACTAAATTAACCTATACGTTTCACAAATCACTTACCTCACAAAAATCTTCGTTACCCAAACTACTGCAATACAGCGAGCGCCACAACTGCCAGCTAAATAAAAGATTCAAACTACTGAAAGCACTAACTACTGATAGGCATAGTTAGCAAATGAAAGATTTTGATAGAGAACAAACAATGTATTTACCTTAATAGTGTTCAAAAGTCATAATATATCATTTACTCTTAATACCATTTGTCCCTCTTCATCTCTGGTTCTACCAGTCTCCTCCTTCACTATATCTCATATTGTCTTTATTTTGTTAACTGATATGACTATCTTTTTCTTTTAATATATTTGCTTTGATGTCCATATTACAGTCTTTAATATTTTGCAGTATTTCTTGTAATGTGCTATAGCATCAACATCAGAACTGTTTCAGATTGACAAATACAGCTTTCTTTTTGTTTTACAAGATACCCCTATTACTTGATTAATCCATGGCTTCTTTGTAGACTTTGCTCTAACCTTGGTTAGTTTTGGGGGAAAGCAGTGTTCAAATAAGGTAAGCACTTTATTAGCAAAAGTGTTATATTTTTCATTCATGCCATGAGCACTGTAAACATCAGTCCTGTGAATGTCTCTGAGGAGTGTTCTAAAATAATCCATTTTTGGCTTATTGATTACCCACTTGAGCTCAGATTTAACAGATTTTATATCTTGTTCAGTATTAACACTGAGCAAAAGGAACTGCATGTCATTGTCCGAGGATCCATTAACTATTGGTTTTGTAATATAATTTTGCTTATTGAACTTTTCTATAAAGATATTATAAATAGATGTTTGTGAGCAATAGTTTACCCTAGTGGGGAACTTCACAGTGGTAATTAAGTTGAATGATAGTGTTACTAACTCAAATAAGTTCTTATTGGGAGAGTCTTTAAGGAAATGTACATTGAAATCACCAGCAACCACTATTTCTTTATTTTTGGTTGATAAATGGGCCAGTACGGCTTCAAGGTGGTTTATGAACAGACTGAAGTTACCTGCAAGTGCACGATATATGCTTAATATTAAGAAGCATTTTTTATGAAATTCTACTTCTGTTGCACATGCTTCCATATGCTGTTCTAGGCAAAATTAATGAATGTCTATGTTCTTAAATTTATGACAGTTCCTGATGATGTGGCAACACCTCCTTTCTCCATTTCTGCTCTACAAAAGTGAGACGCTAACCTAAACCCTGTAACACTTAAAAGTTCTGTACCAGTGGTCACATGATGTTCAGAGAGGCAGATTTTGTCAGCTGAGTTTGAAGACTCTAATTCTTCTATGCAGATAATTAGTTCATTAATTTTATTTCTTAGTCCTCGAATATTTTGATGCAGTAAAGATAGCTGACATTTCACAATTACTGAGTTAAAATTGGGTAGAGTTGAAATATCTGCTGACTGTTGAAAATTCTTAACCAATAGCTGTTTATGCTGATGTAATATGCTGGTTTCCTTCTGTCCTCTCTACCCTAAAAAAGGGTATTTTCTGAACCCTATATCCACTGGTATTTTATCACTCATGACAGTGCCTCCCCCCTTTAACTTTCCTGTTATTTTCCCAGCCAGTTTACCATTCCGTTTTCTGTTGACGAGTATAATCCCACCTATTGAGAGATTCAACATGAACCACACCATTGTGTTACCCTGCAGCCAACATAAGCAGCCGTTCCAACTCCAAATTAACTCTCTTGACAGAAGAGTTCAAATGATGTCAGTCATGGCGCCCAAGAACAGATACAAATGCAACACTAGTATGCTTTGATCCTGATGCAATCTTTGCCAGGTCACACTCCATACTGTACCCAGGATCCCTGTCAATACTATTACCTGCCCCACCCACTATAACCACAGTGTCTTCCTTAGTATGCCAATGTGGAACCACTAGTCAAGAAAGGAGGTAAAACTGATGCTTCAAATTATACCCTGGTTTACCTTTTAACATACTTCTCCAAAGTTCTTGAGAAACGAATCTGTAAGAGAATTGCGACACACCTGAACATCCACAAGGCTCTTAGCCATTCTCAGTTTGGGTCCCAAAAAGACCTATCAACTTATGGTGCTATATTTTCATTAACCAGTAATATTTTAGAAGCACTGATCAATAGATTGCTTGTGTTGATATGTGATCCAGTTACCAGAATACTGAGTTACACTTAGGCAGGATCTGTAACATACAGAGGAAGCAAAAACTAGATATATAATACAATAAATACACACATGAATACAGAAAACAAAAATTATTATACATCTATGATAGAGAGATTAAAAGTGTTTGTAAAACGTTGTAAATTTAGTGGTGGTTTTCATTTTCTCTTATAAATTCATTGACCATATAAAAGATTTATCTATTAGGTACTCTTTCAGAATTTGTTTGAATTTTGGTAATTGTTTATGCAGACATTTGATATGAGGTGAGAAAGCACCAAACAGCGTAATGCTGGAGTAATTAGCTCCTTTTTGCACCATATTTAGACTTTTCAATTCAATGTGTAGACTATTTTTGATTGTTGTATTGTGGTCATGATATTCACCATTGTCTTTTATTGAGAAAAATTTTTACAGACAAAGTCAACAAGGAAAATAATATACAATGAGGAGGTGGTAATGATCCCTGTCTTTTGAAACAAGTTCCTGTAAGAGTGCTATGATGAACACCACTCATTATTCTGATGGCTTTTTGTTTTGAGCATCGAAAATTATTTTGTGAGTGCTTGATTGCCCCAGATATATTAGCAAAAGCTATTATTGAGTGGAAGTAGGAAAAGTAGGAGGCTTTAACAGTATCCACTTCAGTCACAGAAGCAATAACATGCAGTGTATATATTGTTGAGCTAACTCTTTTAAAGAGATGTAGACCAATTACATTCGCTGTCTATGTATGCAACCAGGAATTTTGTGTCCTCAACTTTTTGTATTTGTTGATCTCTACATGTTTGTTAATTTCTTTAAGATTTCTTTGTGGCATGTGAAACCTCATATAATTGGTTTTATCTGCATTGAGTGAGAGACCATTTGCAGAAAACCAATCTAAAGCTTCAGAGTTCAAGATTATTCTCTGACAATTCATCGATGCAAATTGATGTATCATCTACAGAAACAGCAAAATTAGACTTTGTATGACAACAAAGAACGAAAATAAGAAATATCAGTGGACGCAATGAACATCAGAACGTAAGGTACCCACTCCGATGAGGAAGGTTCCCTGGAAGAGCCATTCAGCATTACAGTCTGCTTCCGTTCCTTTAGGTATGATCGATACCACAAACCAATAGTGCTACCTAGACCATACTATTCTGACTTTTTCAAGATTTACACAACCGAAGGCTTTCGAGAGATCACAAAAAATACCTACTGGCGACATCTTTTTCTTAACAGATTCCAAAACTTGATTATTAAAGAGAATATTGCTTGTTCAATAAAAAAAACGGCATGAAACCCATGTTGACTATTGTTGAGGATATTGTGGAAGTTGATATGGTTGATGACCAATCTATGCACAAGTTTTCAAGAATTCTTTGAAAGATAGTTAAAAGTCAAGTTGGATAAATAGTTAATGACACTGTTTTTGACACCTTTTTAAGAGAGATGTATCACTACAGCCAGTTTTTGTCTATCAGGTATAATTCCATCTCGGAAAGATGCAGTGAATATGTGGCATAAGACTAGACTTATATAGCAGTAGTTCAATATTTTACTAGAAATATTGTCCACACCACCCATTTTTTATTTTTTAATGAACTGATTATTCTTTCAATGTCATTTGATGTAAGTAGAGGTAAGGATACTGTGGGCAGATAGCTTTTTGAAGAAGAGCCATTGCTTTGTCCACAGGTCCTTTACAGTCTGCCTTCTCTGCTGTTGACAGAAGAAGTTTGTGCAACTATTTCCGGTTTCTTTATTATATTGTCATCATATTTAATTTCTATCTGTGTCCTGTTCCTTGTTTTTCTGCCAGTTTCTCTCGTTATTACATTCCAAATTGTTTTTATTTCGTTTTCTGATGTGTCAATTTGAATTTTTATGCACATACTAACGCGAATTCTTTGCAGACGAATGGAAAAACTGATGGAAGACGATCTCGAGGAAGATCAGTTTGGATTCCGTAGAAATATTGGAACACGTGAGGCAATACTGACCCTACGACTTATCTTAAAAGAAAGATTAAGGAAAGGCAAACCTACATTTCTAGCTTTTGTAGACTTAGAAAAAGCTTTTGACAATGTTGATTGGAATACTCTCTTTCAAATTCTGAAGGTGGCAGGGGTAAAATACAGAGAGCGAAAGGCTATTTACAATATGTACAGAAAGCAGATGGCAGTTATAAGAGTCGAGGGGTATGAAAGGGAAGCAGTGGTTGGGAAGGGAGTGAGACAGGGTTGTAACCTCTCACCAATGTTATTCAGTCTGTATATTGAGCAAGCAGTGAAGGAAACAAAAGAGAAATTCGGAGTAGGTATTAAAATCCATGGAGAAGAAATAAAAACTTTGAGGTTCGCCGATGACATTGTAATTCTGTCAGGGACAGCAAAGGACTTGGAAGAGCAGTTGAACGGAACGGACAGTGTCTTGAAAGGAGAGTATAAGATGAACATCAACAAAAGCAAAACGAGGATAATGGAATGTAGTCTAATTAAGTCAGGTGATGCTGAGGGGATTAGATTAGGAAATGAGACACTTAAAGTAGTAAAGGAGTTTTGCTATTTAGGGAGTAAAATAACTGATGATGGTCGAAGTAGAGAGGATATAAAATGTAGACTGGCAATGGCAAGGAAATCGTTTCTGAAGAAGAGAAATTTGTTGACATTGAGTATAGGTTTAAGTGTCAGGAAGTCGTTTCTGAAAGTATTTGTATGGAGTATAGCCATATATAGAAGTGAAACATGGACGATAAATAGTTTGGACAAGAAGAGAATAGAAGCTTTCGAAATGTGGTGCTACTGAAGAATGCTGAAGATTAGATGAGTAGATCACATAACTAATGGGGAGGTATTGAATAGGATTGGGGAGAATTTGTGGCATAACTTGACTAGAAGAAGGGATCGGTTGGTGGGACATGTTCTGAGGCATCAAGGGATCACCAATTTAGTATTGGAGGGCAGCGTGGAGGGTAAAAATCGTAGAGGAAGACCAATAGATGAATACACTAAGCAGATTCAGAAGGTTGTAGGTTGCAGTAGTTACTGGGAGATGAAGAAGCTTGCACAGGATAGGGAAGCATGGAGAGCTGCATCAAACCAGTCTCAGGACTGAAGACCACAACAACAACAATGCACATACGCTTAGACTTATTTATAACCCTCTTCAGAATGCTACGATAAAGTTTGTAGTCTTTTGTTTCTTTATGTCATTACAAGTTTTAAGAGAACTTTTTGTTCCGTGGGATGTTTTTATTCCTGCAGTGAGCCACTTTTATTTGTCAGTGGCTACATGGTTGTTTCTAATTATTTTTGTGGGAAAGCTAGCTCCAAAATCAGACAGAAATTCATTTAAAGCATATTACACTTTTTTAGTCACTTCTGTTTCACTCAGAACTGGACTTCAGTCTATCTCCTGGAGGCGGCAGTTGAAATTTTTAAGGGACTCATCGTTTGTTATCCTTAAAGATTTCCAAGAATGGTCAGACCTGTTGCACAGACTGTCAGTGAATGTAAGCAACTGACCATTAGGGTCAGAAAGGCCATTAACAACTGGATGTACACAAGTATTGTTTACTATTGACTAATCTACAAATACATTGTCAATCAGACTTTGACAGTTATTAGTAATCCTAACACTACAACTGGCAAATCATATGTAGTTTGTTCCATCTCTATTTCACATATTTCAATATCTTGTTCTGTGTACTGACTCCTTATATCTAATGCTCTGTAATAAATTACAACAACACCTTTTTTTACCAGTACAGATCCAGATTGTGTTGCTACACAGTAACCACTCAAGTGAAACATTTCAACTTCTCTCATATGACATTCACTAAAACATAACATGTCAGCATCTTTTATTCCTTGTGGATCCCCTAAGAGAATATACCAGCATCTTTTATTCCTTGTGGATCCTCTCAGAAAACGTAAATTTCATTTGCCTTTCTTGCAAGTCCTCTTGTATTTTGGTGAAAAACTGTCGTTGTTACATTTTCTGAAATGGCATACTTTCGCCTAAAAAGTATCTGAGGGTTTCCAAATAACTATTTCTTCTCCCTTGCTCATGTTACTTTCGTCACTGTTGGCAGGAATACATAGGAATCTGACAGATTGGTATGGGCGAGTATAAACGTTATAGTGCTGGTTATGTCAGTATAGCTATAACAAGAGTTACATACAAGAAAGACAAAACCCAATGTTAGGTCCAAATTGTGAAAGTAGCGCCATTGTGTATATGGTATGAGTGTATTTTCTGTAATACATTTATCAACAGTGATGATGTGTGTATTTTAATTCAGATACCCACCTACATCCACGTGTCAATACTCACTGCACATGTAAAAGTTACGACAATTTATTTTACAATAAACAGAAAATAACTAGTTTCTGGTTTTAAAATCATCTCTGGCACTTCTGTAGATCACCTCTGTAAGATCAATGGAATTGAACTTCCATTCTTCTCTCTTGGGTGGCAGATTTGGTAACCACCTCCTCAAAGAAATGTTCCTTCTTTTTGAATTCTCTCGGTAGACAATCCCAACTGAAATAATTACAAGATGAGACAGTATCTCTTCTCCAGTAGTATTCTGATAGTAGCTTTTGATTCTCTTCAGCACTGAATGTGACCTTTTTATGAAGACATACTCACAACAATTGTACGCAATAATGACACTGACATATTAAACTGCATTGAATTAGTGTTCAGTAGGTGTTCAAGTTCCCTCATGGTTTTATTTCAAAACTGTTCAGTACCGTACACTACAGGTATTTCAAGATGGCGGCATTGTGTGTACAAATGAATAGTGTTTTAGCGAAAAACGAAAAAATAATGGTAAAATTAAAGTGTGTGCGAACTGGAGGACTGAAATCGTGAAGGTAAAAGCGTATTTATAGCCTTCAGTTAATCATTAGTGCACTGATTAGTGATATCTCTGAACTTAGAACACAAATGAGTAAGCCATTAGGCATACAAAGTTCCAAC
Source organism: Schistocerca serialis cubense (assembly GCF_023864345.2). Lineage (NCBI taxonomy): Eukaryota > Metazoa > Arthropoda > Insecta > Orthoptera > Acrididae > Schistocerca > Schistocerca serialis. The sequence continues at coordinate 235,989,007 of NC_064641.1, read as the reverse complement.
TCTATTCTGCTTGAAAATCCAAACCAGTGGACTAGAATACCATGTAAAAAAAAAATTTAAGTTTGAGACCAATAAGGTCCCCAGAAAGTAAAAACATCGAACAACTGGTGCCTAAAAACGAATTCCAAGCTCTTTCCGTGAGTGAAGTCACTGAACCAATACCGGTAAGTGGAAATGAACATCAAAGCCACCATGTTGGCAGGAAGGTAAAACATCGTCTAAATTTAGCATTAGGAAAAACAGTGGCGGAAAGAAGCTGTGCATACCATCCGTTGCACGTAACAATGAAATGAATGCGAAAGACACTGTTAACAAAAACGTACACCACGTAATTCGTGCAAACCGAAGAAAAATAGAAAAATACGTGTTCTTGCAGATAGCCATGGTAAAGGAATCGCCGAAATTTTTCGTAGTATCCACCAAGGACTTGACGTAACTGTCACTATCAAACCAGGAGCGCCTATATCTGAAATTTTAGGAAACTGTGAAAGCTCCTTACGGTCTGGAAGCAAATGTATTGTTATAGGAGGTGCAAACGACATCTACTGTAATGAAAGTAGGTTGGCAATGAGAGTTTTGGAATAAAAACTTCGAAATAACCCACAAATTACCTTTTTTGTTGTTGCTATTCCATGGAGGCATTAGGTAATAGAAAAACCGTGCATTAATACTGAAATCACGAACACTAATAGGAAAATACGAAAAAATTGTAAATAATTTCACAATGTAATTTTCATACCAGTTAACAGCACTGTGAGAGACCACTTTACAAAACATAGTCTGCACCGAAATAGCAGGGGTAAAGATGCCATTTGTACTGAAATCACGAAAGCTGTTCTATCAATAAGTAAAATAAACAGTAGCCCAATACCCCTGCCAGCAGTGACAAGTATTGAAGATCCAACCATATGTGTGCAAACAACAGATTACTCAACAGGAACACCACGACAAACTAAAGGTGCAGCAACAGTGGAATCTCAAACCTGCAGCAGCTGTCCCTCTGCATTCATCAGCAGCAGTGGTAGAAATTGCATCTATTGTTGACCTTCCATCTGTGGCTCAAGACGCTTTACTAGTCTTAGACCCTCCACAATCTACAGTAGTACAAGACTCTGCTCCAACTAATGTGTCTCCACCATCATCAGCAGTAATAGAAGCAACCAGAAAAAGCACAAGAACCAGGAAATGCACAACTCTATTACCTAGTCTCAGTTCCAGGACGAACTTAAGTCAAAGATCTGCAGATGCAATGTTTATAATCTCTAATTGCAATTTACAACAAAACAGTGCCATCAGAACAAAGAGTTTAGGAAATGACAAACTTTGTATTTTTATTGATTGGCGACTCCATGTTGTCTTGTGCACTACGACCAGATAACAGGTATACTTGAAAAAAGAGACAGCATTGGTCGTATATTTTTTACTATTGCAAAATCGATTTTCTGTCACTGAGTGACCATCTTCAGTGCTATATTGTATAACTTAAATTGGGATGCACTGTTGCCACTAAGCTTACGGCAATCATTGAAAAGGTGCAACCATATGAGTACAACCTAGCAGCTTATTATACTGGAAATACAGTGGATAATGGTGGAGTAATAATGTATGATAAAAATAATGTGGTGTACAAACCTATAGATGTAAAAAATTATTGTGTTGATCAACGTCTTGTTGCATTGAACTCCACATTAATACTTTGCTGGTTTATGTAATTACTGTTTACAGAGCACCCTCAGGAAAGCTTAGTATATTCCTCAAGCAAATAGAATCACTTTTGACTCGCCTGTTCTCAAAAAAGCAAAGAAATAATCATCCTATGCGCTTTTAATGTAAATTTTCTTCCCAGTAATAATAATAGAATAGATTTTGGGAATGTAATGAGCTCTTTTAATCTGAGGGCAGTTGTTAACTTTGCCACAAAGGTGACTAAGAACTGCACAAGTCTGATTGACAATATTTTTGTAGACAACAACAGAATTGATAACGTATGTGTAACACAAATCTTGAGTGGCTTTTCTGACCATGATTGGGAATGTTAAAAATGTATGACGTAAGCCTGGCTAAAAAGAGCAGTTTTACCAGTTTTTATTTATTCATTTAATCGTGTCAGAAACACGCACTACAGCTTACAAGTTATATAAAATGTTCCAAAAGATGGTACTATAAGCATTACAGTTACAAATAAATGCAGTGTGACTAGTATGCAGCAACTTCACATGGTTCCTTGATGGCATTAATGACATTCCGTCACGAGCATGATGTTGGGCATAGGGTGCAGACAAGAAGATGACTCACTATGTGTTCTTCACCACATTCACATGCTGTGGAGACACATGCAGATCCCCACTTTATCAAGTTGGTCTTCGTTCGTCCAACTCCAGAACGCAGCCTGTTGAGGGTCTTCCTTATTGACCAGCTTTCTTCGTGACCTGATGGGAGGCTTTCGGTTGGGATCATCAACTCTGCAAGGTGGCTAGATCTGGAACGCCATGAATTGACTCTGAAGCTGAAAGGTGGTTTAGTGAGGCTTTCAGTTGAATGGAGAAAGCTTTTCCTTGACTTGAGCCTTGGTACTGATGGCTGACACCCATGTAATGCGTGGGTCTTCAGATACAATGCCTTAGACTTTTCTGGATGCACATTCACGATGGGGCCATGAGTCTTCTGCAAAAACCAGTGCAGAGCAAAATTAGTCAGATGCATGTACACTATATTGCAACTGAAGAGATTGAGAAGGTAACAAGGAAAATGAAAAATAAAAATTCCACTGGTGTGGACAATATATCTGTCAATGTACTGAAGCACTGCTGCAAATTTATTCTTGACGTTCTCTGTCACATATTTAATGAGTCCATAAATGAAGGTATTGTCCCTAATAGACTCAAATATGCAATTGTGAAACAACTGTTCAAAAACAGTGATAAAGCTGATGTTTCCAACTACTGGCCTATTTCATTGATAACAAGTCTATCTAAAATGCTAGAGAAACTAATATTCAAGAGAATCATGGATCATCTTAATAAAAATAAAATCCTTAATATAAATAAGTTTGGAATCCAAAAGGGTACTTCAACTGAACATGCCATTTTCTCTTTTGTCAACCAACTCCTTGAATCCATAAACAATAAATGTCACCAGTTGCAATCTTCTGTGATCTGTCTTAAGCATTTGACTCTGTAGATCACAAAATTCTACTTATGAAGGCTGAGCACTGTGGATTAAGTGGTAAATTAAGCATGTTGCTCGAGTCATATCTAGACGTCAGAAGGCGGAAGGTAGTATTGAACAGTTCTGCAATGACACCTGTCTGCTCTTACTCGGGCACAGTAAAATGTGGAGTGCTGCAGGGCCATTTGCTGGGTCCCTTACTTTTCCTCATCGTTATCAATGATCTGCCATGCTGTATGACACAAAAAGCACATTTCACTCTGTTTGCTGATGACACAATAATTTAATTGACAAAACACCAAATTGCAGTCTAGAGAACACTACGACCACTGTATTCAAAGACACTCTAGATTGGTCCACGTCAAATGGCCTGTTGTTCAGTGTGAGCAAGACTCTATTCATTCAGTTTCAAACACAAATTAAAAAAATACAGGAAAATATTGAAACTAAGTGTGGTGACAAAGAAATATTGGGAGTTGAATCTTCCAAATTCCTGAGATTACACATAAACAACAATCTAAACTGGTCAGTTCCCAACAACGACCTATGTGAAAGACTGAATTTAGCAGCATTTGCCATTCACTCAATTGCACCTGTTTGCGACTTGGAAACAATTAAAGCTGCATGCCCAGGATATTTCCATTCACTTTTGACATATGGCATTATATTTTGGGGTAACCAGTCAAGAGCAAAAACAGTCTTTATTGTCCAGAAAAGTCGACCGATTTATGGCTAAAGAGCACTCCAGGTGCTCTTGCAGGAACTTTTTCAACCAGATCACAGAAAACCCATCAGAATTATGGCTAGAGTGCACTCCAGCTGCTTATTCAAACAGCTCAGGATCCTCACCATGCCATCTAAGTATATTTTTCCACTAATGTGCTTTGTGAACAATAATCATACCATTTGCAAAACAAACAGAGAATATCATGAACATTATGCAAGAAGTAAACATGATCTTCACAAAGATATAAAAAATCTCAGCATGGTACAGAAAGGAGAACACTATTCAAGAATAAAAGTATTCAATACATGCAAACTCAATCCATTGGGGATATGACGAAATTAAAAAACAGCTGACTCTTTATCTTTTGAATAGTTATTTCTATTCTTTATAGGAATTTTTTGACAATGTGTAGCAATTAGTGCAATGTGTTTAATTTTAAGCATTCCTATAAGAACTGTTTATGTATCACTGGCATATCAATTGATGACAGACGCTTTTTATACGTATTAAAATGTGAGACTTATAATTTGTTAGTGAAATCATTATTACTACTATAATCTGTGTTGTTGTTTAAACACTTGAACCTCATGTATCTGCATTTAGTTTGTAAGCCTCATGACCATTTAGATATGGTTATTACTGTAATAATCTGACACACTCTACATTCTAACGATACACACGCTTCAAGGATCTACTGAACACGAAAATAAATAAATAAATAAATAGAAGAGAACAGGTTTTTCACAGGGATGAATCAGAGGCCACAAACACATTTATAAAAGAAGTAACATTAGGAGACGAAAATGCTGTCTGCAGTGGCGAACTAACCAAGAGCTGGCATGTGAATGTTATCACGCCACTCTTCCAACATTATAGAATCTTATTATATTCGTTGATATAGGCACTTTGAATAACTAACCTTTAACAAACAGCTGCGCCATCACTCGGGGGAGCTAATTTCTTCATACAATACACAATTTACACAATGTTTGGTCTTACAAATCACGAAGTTTGTATGACTCACTTTTTTGGTTGCGCACATGAAATTTATTTATTTATTCACCCAAAAATCTACACTCCTGGAAATGGAAAAAAGAACACATTGACACCGGTGTGTCAGACCCACCATACTTGCTCCAGACACTGCGAGAGGGCTGTACAAGCAATGATCACACGCACGGCACAGCGGACACACCAGGAACCGCAGTGTTGGCCGTCGAATGGCGCTAGCTGCGCAGCATTTGTGCACCGCCGCCGTCAGTGTCAGCCAGTTTGCCGTGGCATACGGAGCTCCATCGCAGTCTTTAACACTGGTAGCATGCCGCGACAGCGTGGACGTGAACCGTATGTGCAGTTGACGGACTTTGAGCGAGGGCGTATAGTGGGCATGCGGGAGGCCGGGTGGACGTACTGCCGAATTGCGCAACACGTGGGGCTTGAGGTCTCCACAGTACATCGATGTTGTCGCCAGTGGTCGGCGGAAGGTGCACGTGCCCGTCGACCTGGGACCGGACCGCAGCGACGCACGGATGCACGCCAAGAACGTAGGATCCTACACAGTGCCGTAGGGGACCGCACCGCCACTTCCCAGCAAATTAGGGACACTGTTGCTCCTGGGGTATCGGCGAGGACCATTCGCAACCGTCTCCATGAAGCTGGGCTATGGTCCCGCACACCGTTAGGCCGTCTTCCGCTCACGCCCCAACATCGTGCTGCCCGCCTCCAGTGGTGTCGCGACAGGCGTGAATGGAGGGACGAATGGAGACGTGTCATCTTCAGCGATGAGAGTCGCTTCTGCCTTGGTGCCAATGATGGTCGTATGCGTGTTTGGCGCCGTGCAGGTGAGCGCCACAATCAGGACTGCATACGACCGAGGCACACAGGGCCAACACCCGGCATCATGATGTGGGGAGCGATCTCCTACACTGGCCGTACACCACTGGTGATCGTCGAGGGGACACTGAATAGTGCGCGGTACATCCAAACCGTCATCGAACCCATCGTTCTACCATTCCTAGACCGGCAAGGGAACTTGCTGTTCCAACAGGACAATGCACGTCCGCATGTATCCCGTGCCACCCAACGTGCTCTAGAAGGTGTAAGTCAACTACCCTGGCCAGCAAGATCTCCGGATCTGTCCCCCATTGAGAATGTTTGGGACTGGATGAAGCGTCGTCTCACGCGGTCTGCACGTCCAGCACGAACGCTGGTCCAACTGAGGCGCCAGGTGGAAATGGCATGGCAAGCCGTTCCACAGGACTACATCCAGCATCTCTACGATCGTCTCCATGGGAGAATAGCAGCCTGCATTGCTGCGAAAGGTGGATATACACTGTACTAGTGCCGACATTGTGCATGCTCTGTTGCCTGTGTCTATGTGCCTGTGGTTCTGTCAGTGTGATCATGTGATGTATCTGACCCCAGGAATGTGTCAATAAAGTTTCCCCTTCCTGGGACAATGAATTCACGGTGTTCTTATTTCAATTTCCAGGAGTGTATAAAGATTGTGACACACACACACACACATTGCTGCTGCTGATAATCAAACATCGGTTGGTGTACTTGTAATTTCATAAGCTACAAAAGTGTACTTACCGACCATTGTTTTCACTTTTTTGAGCAATAGAATTAAAACAGACTGAAATCTAATGGAGTACATCAGCAATTACTCCTCGGTAAATGCAGAAGGATGCGCCAGCAGGGAGCAATGGTGGAAGGTAAGTGGCGCGACAAAGTACGCCCAAGTAGACGTTTCTGTGGCATGACAAAAGTTGTACCTCTAAAGTTACACCTCTAAAAACTTGGAGTTCATACATGCAACTCTTCTGTTGCGTGTGTTCAAACATGCAACCGCAGCATGCTACTAGCTGTGATGCCTGTATAGTTGAGTGTGTTAGCCCGCCTTTAGAAACTGTCTGTAGGTTCGGTTGGTTCATTCACTGCAAATTTGAAAAGTATGATTGTCTTTTCTTTCTTTGAAAGTGACAACCTGCCCACTTTATACTCCTTATTTAAATGGTGGTATACGGAACAAAATGTGCTGAATAAGGTCCCCCAACGCAACGTAAGCGTTCAGACTGTGTGAAGTATGTTTTAATTTACAACTATCGCTGTATTTTCTTTCTTTGAACATAAGAACCTGTCAACTACATACTTGTTATTTACGTAGTGGTACGTATTACAAAACGTACGTATGGAGAAGCTCCCCCAGAGCTAAATAAAGGAGTTTGTTGTGTGAAGTATATTCTGATTTGTGCGAAAAATTACACTTCACTGCCAGGAAAGTAACCTTCTTCCTTTGCTCTTGAAAGTAACTGAGACACCGACAGAAATATGGCTGCACCAGTACCAGAATATTTGAAGACATTTGTGTTTGGAAAAGAAGCCTTCTCACGTGTCTGTCTTTTTTGTGTTTTATGTTCTGACGAAGAGTGGTAGTTTGTTTTCACTAGATAATCGTCGTGTTTTGATTATTCACTCGCATTTCCATATTTAAGCTAATTTCTAACTGTTGACACTCACGTGTCCCAGAAGCTCTCAGAACTGTGAAGGTGAATAATGAAATTTTTTCTGATGGCAGGACACAGGCCAGAAATTCCGTGATCACAATTTGACGTCCTCATCCACTACAGAGGTTGTTTCCCATACGTCTCCTGAAACATTTAAACGCTAAAAATTCATTTTCTGACATTTAATATCAATAAATTGTACCTTATGGAGAAATTCTTAATGTAAAAATGTTCTGGAACAGGATTTATTTATAGGATATAAGTGATATTATGGTTATAATGCAAAACACAGTCCTCACAAAGGCTCTTCAACCAAAGCATATCTTTCAAAGGAGCGCAACCTAGTGAGCTCAATACTAATTAGTATTGAACACCTACTGGTGCAGCTATAATACTTCCATGAATGTATATACAAATAAAAGCACGTCTGCATTTACAACTGCTTAGCTTATACTTTGGTCAACGAGTTGATTTTGATTTTCTGTAATTATAACAACTTTGCAGACGCTTATAGACCTTTCTTTGACTTAATTTCTTTGTGTGGGGAAATTGTTTGTAAATATTGAGGGTGTTGGGTTGTTCAAGATTGTAAAACTGAATTTCACGTGTGTTTTAATGCAGATCAATAATGTGCCCTATTTAGTTAAGTGGAACTAGCAATGTAGGGACAAGAAATGAATGCTGCAAATATGAGCGCGCACATAATGTGTTTGACGTCCGGCGGTGGACTACCTTTGTTTTCAAGGAAAAAAGGAGAGGGTGAATCTGTACGTATCAACAGTACTTTTACAAGAATCCTATGTTTACAGAGGAAATAATTAATAGATTGCTTTCATTCTCCATGGATTATTGCCTGCTATAAGTGAAATGAAGGGAACTTGACCATTAAGCAAGTGTTATTGTTACTAACGTTATGCGAATGTGTGGTAGTGCATCGAGAAATTTGTATATTGCTTTGAGATGAATATTCAAGAATTCTACTAAACTGAATCTGAGAGGCACCGTTCTTTAAGGAGAGCATTTTTATCTCCTTTTGCCCATCTCCTATACTTACATTGTAATTGAGGTTTTAATATTCATTTATCCATCCAGGGCTTATCTTATAATGATATAGGATTTACCACCATAATACAGTGACAATAAACATCTGAAAAAGATACATTAAATATTCTGTTTTGTTCTTCGCTTTACTATTCAGTAAAGCGATCACTGTTTCAAGAAATACACTAGAAGCGTTTTATAGTACAAAATGCATTAACGGTGTTCAGAAAACAGTATAACTAATGATAGACAGCATGAATGGAAAAATTAATGGCAAAGAGCGTATGTAACAGCAGAGGCATAGATTCTTATTACCAGCACTCCAACTTCTTGTCTCTAAGAGGAAAAAAAATCGTACTATCAGCCCACATTCATTAATCATGTTATGATGTCTTGTACTTGCGAGTGACTTATCTAACTTATCAGTAAGCGGAAATACAAACGCGGCCGATTCCACCCATCTGCTTTGTCCCATGACGTCACAAATATGGCGGAAATGACCTTACACTACGACTCCAATATGGCGCCTATGACGTCATTACGTAAACATTACCACAAACACAAAAATACATTGAATACCCAACACACGCACGTTCCACAAAAAAACGTAAGAAACTAACGGGACAAACGTGGGAAATTGGGGGTTTTTGGGTGTGGATGAAGTAAATATAAACAAATTTAAAACACACACCATCATACCAAACCACACAAAACGACGAAAAAAACCGACAACACAAAACTCCCCAAATTCCACTAAACACAATATCCTATGGAATCGGACACTTCCCTTGACCTATATAGGCCAACAGCAACTCCCGATACCGGAACACCCACAGCCGCAAGCACCCATTGGAATTGAAAAACTTCCGTTGACCTGTATAGGTCAACAGAAACTACTGATACCATATCATAAAACCCAAAACTGCAACCATGTCCACAATCAAAAGACACAACAAACCAACAAGATTGGAATCGAACACTTCCCTTGACCTGTTATCCTTACGACATCTCCACTTATAGCTGTCCCTGGTCCGAGACGCCGGAACTTTAAGTAAGCCTCATTTCTTTGTGACACACTGAACACTTCACGACTTCATCCAAAAATCCGAAATTATTTTTTTTTTAGAGACAACGCACTGTCCCCCATCATTGCCGACAACCGAAAACTGCTGATCTTGTCAGTCATATCCATACCTACCAAAAACATAAAAAAAAAGCAATTTGCCAAAATTCACACATGACGAACAGAAAAAACTACAATAATGTCGACGAAAAATATTCTGCTGAAAGCACAGTCACTACTGATACCTTACACGTGCAATGCTACCATGCAAATGAATGCCATACGCTACCTATAAACACACCACTAGAGAGAACCACTGACCGCAACAATACGCCACCTATAAACACGCTCACACGCAAGCTAAACCAAAAACATCACCTAATACACAACACATAAACACACCACCACAGAGCACCACCGATCACATCAAAACGACACCTATGAATACGCCACTCTCACAAACTAAATTCCGTGCCATCGTGATGTCACAAACCACAACAGCCTTACGTCATGGGTCAAAGGCAATGGGTGGGATCGGACGCTTCAATCGGCCCTCAGCAAGCATTTGCTCCATTGGGATTTGTTCCACTATAACTTAAGCTGAGTCTATCTTCTCTCTAATAAAATGATGTTTGATATCAATATTTTTTGTCCTTCCACTGTAGCTGCTTGTTTTGCATTAGTCAGTCACATCTTTTATATTACAATAAAGTTTTATATGATCATTTTATGGACATGGGGGAACCTCCTTTTTTAACTTGTGCATGCATAGTGCCTCTTGACAAGCTGAGGCCAGGGCCATGTATTCAGCTTCAGTAGTTGATAAAGCTATTGTGGGTTGTTTCTTGCTGTTGCAAGAAATACCAGCTCATTCCTTGAGTTTTGGAGCTTTCCTTCTCTTATGGATTATTACTGTACTAAAAGTTAACATGTCATCAACTTAAATTCCAACAGTGAGTACATCATTTCCTTTATTTTTCTGATAAATACATGGATGTGCTGTACTTCTTGTAGGGTTCATGTTTAAGTGTGCTTTATTTAGCTTAATATTCCAGTTGCGACTACCTTGTTTTAAACCATAAACTGCTTTTTAAATCTCACGATGCGATTGTCTGTAAAAGTTCTAGTGTAAAATCAGTGTGGGATTTTTATAAAAGATACCTCTTTCGTATCACCATGCTGGAATGCTATAACATCATCAAAGTGATCTTTATGTAGCTCTTGTTTAGTTGCCAAACTGAAAAGACATCTTAATGATATGGGGTATATGTCTCTTCATAGTTTACACCCTTTGTCTCAGCACAGCATTTAACTACTAGCCATGCTTTGTACCTAAAAATGTGTCATAGAAGATTCTTTGTAGTCTTAAGAATCCATTTGGTATCTATTAGGTTTATATCTGAAGGTAAAACTGCCTTTTCCCATGTCTGATTTTGAGCATGTGACTGCAATTCCTCTTTAATTACTCGAATCCAGTTGAGTGATTCTTTGCTTTGTGAAGCCTCTTCTAATGACAATGGATCTGAATTCTCTGTCTCTGTAGAGTAATAGGTCACAAATGCATTTATTTTTATTAGCTTTGGAATTCTTGATGATCTTCCGTGTGTTTGACTTTGCTGTGAAGAATCACATTTTTTATTTGTGTCTGATGAATTAGAATCTTCTGAGCTTCTTTTGGGTAAAATACATCTTGGGCTATTATTATCCTTATCTGTAATAGGCTCAGATTCATCTCTTTCCGTTTCATCTTGCTTAATTGAGGGAATAATTATTGCCTCCTGAACCTATTTAGACTCTATTAGTTTTCTTCTGGTAATTGCTTGTTCTGGTGTCATGCCCTTTGAAGGTTTCGTAGGTGCTCTGTTAATGAGGTAAGCAGCTGTAGAGACTGCTTTCCCCCAATGTTCTTTTAGTGAACCTGCATTAGATAATAAGTGTCTGGCTTTTTCTAGTAATGTTCTGTTATATCTTTCTGCTACTCCATTGTGCTCTGGCTTGTAGGTGCTGTTGTTTGATGATTTATTTCCTCATTCTGTAAGAAGTCTGCTAGTTCATGGTTCACACATTCCTTCCCATTGTCTGTGCACAAGGTCTGAATGTTACAGCCAGTTTGTTTTTCCACTAGCGTCATAAAATTTCTAATGACTCCCAGGGCTTACAGAAGCATCCGATTCCATCCGTCTGCTTTGACCCATGACGTCACCAATATGGCAGAAACGACCATGCTCAACGTCTCCAATATGGTGCCTATGACGTCATTACATAAACACAACAAACACGAAAGTACATATAAAACAAACAAACACATCTCCTTCCAAAAATATAATCAAACTAATGGACCAGCACGGGAAATTGGGGGTTTTTGGTTGGGGACAGACGAAATATAAACACATACAAACACACACCAAAATCCAAAACCGCACAAAACAATGACATAAAACCACCACAAAATTTTCAAATTACGCTACACTTACAATATTGACAGGAACTGGTCACTTCCCGTCACTTACATAGCTCAACCACAATTGTCAATACCACAAACTAAAAACCAACTATAATACATTGCACTATCGATATCACAAAACCAACACATATAGGGACAAAAATTGGAATCGGACACTTCCCTTACCTATATAGATCAACAGCAGCTCATGATATCAAAACACAAAGCAATGACACATTGGAATCGGATACTTCCCTTGATGTATATAGGTCAACAGTGGCTCATGATACCAAAACACACATACAGTGGTCGAAATATTTATTGCATCACCTCTTGCAATTAACAATTTTTGTTACAATAATTGAATAACTAAGCTAAATTTGCCTGATTTCTTTTGATTTCTATCAGAAATGAATATACACAATAATTTTTGTCAATTCGTTTTTATTTTTAATTTTTGCTTCTATAAAAGTGTTTTTTTATAATTTAACACTTTCTTGAAAAATGAGTGTAAGTGGATATGTCAGCTATTCTGTTTGCTATTCTGAAATATGAATACTGATGTTGAAAGAAACACTGCATATTAATGTTGTAACATAACACGGATGTTTGTATTGCCTCATATGAACACACTGTTGCATTAAATACTTTGTTGCTCCACCACGCACCTTAGTCAGCGCTTGGCTTCATGAAGACATTGAAATAGTTAACTTTTTAATGTACTCCTCACTCAGTTCATGAAACCACTCATGCACAAGTGTCTCCAATAGCTCCCGTTTATTCCATGGCTTCGTTTTGGTGATAGCATTTCGTATAACCTTCCAACAGTTCTCAATAGGATTGAGATCAGGGCTATTTCCAGGCCACTCTAATACTCGAATCCCATTTTGTCGAAGGAAAGATTTTACCTGAAATGTAGAAGATCGTGATAATTAACCAAGAAAGTAATCTGCTTCGTGTTTGGTACAAGTATTCGTCATAGGACTCGCCTTCAAAGCTCTATGGCAAGGAGCAGAGTCATCGTTAAAAATGCAATTGGAAACATCTCCAAACTGGTCTCTAATGGTCTCAAGGATGCTTATGTAAGCATTTGTGTTGACAGTGCCATTGTTTAAGTCCAGACGACCTACTCCGTGACTGGAAATGCACCCCCAGACCATCGGTCATTGTGGGTGTTTGACTGTATATGTTATGCATGATGTCAAAAATTCTTCACCTTTTCTTCAATGCACGAACGCTTTTCCATTTGAGCCATGCAGATTAAATTTGGACTCGTCTGAAAAGATTACTTCGTTCCACATCTCTGGAGTCCATGTCGCATGTGCCTTTGCCTGTTGTAATCGCTCTTGTCGCATTATCTTGTTCAATAAAGACTTCCTTCTAGGATGACCGGATGAGAGTCCAGCCTCCATTAGTGTATTTCTTACAGTTCTACTGGTTACTGAGATGTTGCACATTTCTTCCCAGTCTCGCTTTAGTTCAGTTGATGACAAGCGACGATCGCTGAGCGAATGCCTTTTCAGTACCCTGTCCTGTTTGGCAGTAGACACCCTTGTGTGACCTCTTCCTTTCTCCCAATCAACATTTCCATTTGCCCTGTATTTTTTTAGTAACTTCGAAATCGTAGACTGATTAAATCCTGTCTTAGAGGCTAACTCTCTGGTGCTGAGACCAACAGATGAATAAGCAAGTATAGCAGCTTTATTTTCTGGCGTAAACTCAACTGACCTGCCCATCTTCCCACTGCAAAGTCTCAACCAAAAATGCCAGTATAAATACTGATTTCATTGTAAAACCAAGCGACAACAACAAAGAGTTGTGTATTGTTGTAAAACATGCATGAAGAAGTCAGATTATTAAGGCAAGAATATGTCAATGAAGCTTAGCAACAATGGGACTGGTATAACCTGAAGCGAACTGCTGCAAAAGACAAAAAGACGAAGTAATTCGTGGTGGTGCAATAAATATTTCCACCACTGTAGCTACGATGACAGTTTGGAACCGGACACTTCTCATGAGCTATATAAGTCAAATACAACTCACAATACCAAAAAAATTGAAATTGAGTACTACCCCTAAGATACATAAATCAACGACAAGTGTCGATACCAAAACATCAACCACCAACACATGCAGTAAATAACACCGACTCAAACGCACATAAAAATCCCACCGGACATTATAATAGACCCAAAAAACGACTATTTACCATTAAGAAGTTCTGGCACTACATACTAGGTCAGCCACCCCAATCACACACACACACACACACACACAAAAAACACAAACACACAAATAAAACAGGCTCCCAACCCACCCACAACCTACCAACACCAAAGCCCCCCCCCCCCCCCCCCCCCACCTTCACCCTCCCCCCAAACCCAAAAATCCACCAACAGTCCCTGATCTGAGACGCCGCAACTCGGGTCAACCACATATTATGTTTGCTTATGCTGCATTTTGCTATCTCCCGCACAAGCCCAAAAATTGCAGAAACTTAATGACGGACAACATGTCGTCCCACATTTCAGCCCACAGACGCGCACTATTAAACTTAGAAGCCATATCCATACCTAATAAAAGAAGCCACAAATTGAATTAAACAACTTACCATGCGACAGACAGCAAACCACTAATATCAAACGAGACCGCAGTAACATAAACACAACAGTAACTTAATTCTTAACTCACTGAAACCAATTTCCGCCCTTCTATAGCAGTCACGACCGATAAATGCACACTTCAAGCACTGATACCCAAATGAACCTAATACACCACATAACATGTGAACCATACACGGACAACCAGAGGACACCACCAACTGCAACAAGATGACATCTACAAACACAACACACTCATAAACTAAACTCTGTGCCGTCATGACGTCACACACAACAACACCCTTATATCACGGGTCATAGCCGTGGGATGGATCAGATGCCTCCGTTGACCCATTCAGGCAGGCTACGAAAAATCTTACCTTTATAGCCTGGGATGTTATTGAATTTAGCATATGTTAAAATGAAGGACTAAGTAAGGCACAGGTCTGTTTTTGTTCTCTCCAAAAAAATTCCTGCTCCGAGATACAGCCCTCAAAGAGACACCACGCACACCATTTTGAAGACGCGAATTTTGGAAAAACTTTTAAAGTGCTGTATCTCTAGAACAGTCCTAGATATTTTGTTGTTTTTTTTTTTTTATTTGAAAGATAATTGCTTTATGATTACAAATAAATCCTCCATTTGGACTTACCTGACAGAGTTCTTTTACTGTAGTGTTCTGAACTTTTTTATAATTACGGAAAAAAATTTTTTTTTACAATGCCAATCCATAAAGTTATGATTTTTTTTTTCTGTTGATTAGTACCACATAGTTCTACATTCCCTGAAAAGGAGAGCTTCCATTTTTAGGTTGAAGAGGTTTTATAAAGAACTGAAATTTTTGCCATACATAAAATCTGTTTTATTTACCACATTATCACATAACGGGCTCATAAAAATCAAAACCTACCCTTATTTAACACAATTTTAGTTTTGAATGTTGAGTAAGAGACTCATTTTTCAGGCATTTTAAATGGTTCCAAAATTTATGTGAAAGGCCTAAAGACTTAAAGGTTTCAGTTTATGCAACTTCTGTGCACTCTGTTTTGTACTGAAAGTAGCCAGTCAATGAACTAAAAATGTGTTTCACTGCTTCAGTATCTTCCTTTGATATAGTGTGTTGCCTTCCTGTTGCACCAATAGGAACTGGAGCACTTTCACTCTTCAAAACATTGTGACAGGATGTGAGCACTGATGACGTTGTTGCTGTCCTTCAGCTGGAAACCTATATCCAGCAACTGGTCCATGTGGTAGCCTTAAGTGCACTACAGTTTCATTTAACTCATAACTGGTGTCTATAATCTCTGCAGTCCACCAGTCACAGTCATACACACATGCCACAAACATCCCTCTTCTCAGATTGTGATGAGAATATTATCCTGCTGTTTCTGAGGTGTTGGCCAAATCAATGAAATTTCTTCTTTCTTGCCCTTCAAAGTGCATGCAGCATGAGTTCGTCCATCACTTTGACTCCAAAAATGTTTCTTCTGAATTCCTTTTACAGGAGTAGTTTGTTTGGACCATTGTTCTTTTTTCTGCTCACAGAATTCTTCGATTTCCTCTTTGGACAAAAGAATGGGGGCTGTGGATGTGTAAGATCCAGCATTCTGAATTACAACTGTATTTGGTCTGGAAAGATTATGTTTTGTAGCATGGTGCTTCAGCAGGCCTCCTACACCATCACAAGGCCCAGTCTGGTGACCAGTAGCACTTTATACCCAGTCAGTTGGCACAAGCGACTTATTCAATTCAAACAGCTGGTAATTATTTTTAAAATGACTTGGAGCACCATCAGAAATATTGATGATCTTCTCTGCCTCTGTTTGCAGTTAAAGGATTTGCTAGCAAAGCATGTCCTGAGTCATGTTCTGTGTCATCACTTATAACTGCAACACTTGTGGTCTTGTTTTGAAAATATGTCACTCCTGTAAAAATTGAAACCTGGTCATTGCTCCAATGATACCCTGTGGGAGAATTACAGCGCAGCTCTCAGCAAAATCACAGTGAAGTACTAAACATAGTTCTTCAGCCTGTGTACATACCTATTCACTTCTGCAATGTATTGTTGCTGCAATTTCTTCAGATGCTGGTGTATTGCTGCTTTCACTGACCATTTACCAAGTTCATCAATGAAACTGTCAGATGCAACAGTTTTCTTAATTAGTTTATTTTCCTCCCATGTCACATATGTAATTTCTTCAGAGTTATCTGCTATGTCTTCCAGGTCAACTGTCTGTAAAGACAGTCACCGCATTCTTGGATAAACATTTCTCTCGCTTTATGTCGCAGACTACTAATGACTCCACACGCCCAACCATGGTGTCATATGTCACATGCGCCAGTAAATTCTTCAAATACAATGTTCAAAATTCGCACAGTACACACATAAACAGACATCTCTAGGTGGGCATGGAACTACCCACTTAGGTCGTAGTGCATAAAATTTTGATCTTCCGATATGTGAAGTTGTGTAGTTGCTCTTATAAATCGCAAAAGTTGCCTTAATACTGCGTGTCATGTACCTCTTCAGTTTTGCAACTTTTTGACCTTCAGCTGTTACTTTTATAGTGTGGAGCTGCTTCTACAGGATGATGATAATAGGGATCTGCTCTTCCAAAGACTCCTTTTACATACCTAACATTTCTTGATTTGTCTACTGTGTACTTTGATACTGATGAAACGTGGTTCGAAATTGTTTTCTTTGAAAATGTCTCTGGAATCATAGTTAAAACTTGCACATTTTCACTGTAGGATTCACAATATTCAACAACTGAATTGATATTTGTGAAAAATTCCTTGCAAGAGATGCAAGAGTGCTTTGGTTCATTTTCTTCTGAAGATGGAATCCCTACTTTGAAGAGTGTGGTCAGTTTTTCTGTAGTGTATTCATTCATAGCTTTAGCAATTTCTCTGCGCTTTCTTGATCCATAGAGCTTATGACTCGACTTCACTGACCACAGTTTCTTAACAGGACTAACACCTACCTCTATAGTTGAGTGATTCAGGGTATTTAATTTTTCTTCTATTGATGCAAAATCAGCATCATCTGCATCGTGGGAGGCTGCACCTTGTTCAGATATTATCATTGTTGTTATTCTGTCAAACCATTTAGAACACAAAAAGTCGTCACTGGAAACATCTTCACTTAGAAACGAAGTCTTCAAATGAACACTTATTCCCAAGTTGGACAAAGTCTGTTCTTTTGTTTGTCTTATATGTCACTATTTTGTAGATATGCAAACAGTCAGCACAATTCACTCTCCTGTGACCCCAATCAGAAGACTTTCCAAACAGTCCTTTTCTCAAAGCACACTGCAACTGTGTCAACTGGCAAATTCCTCATGAAAACACAGAACTCACTGCATGGTCTCATATTTTTTTAGAAGCCTCTTCAGTAAACAAATTTACACTGAACAACTACAGTACAGAAATCTGCAATGAACAACCACAACAAAGAAACTGACAAGAAACTACAACAAAATGTAAGAAATATCTGCAACAATGAGAGTTAAAAAAATAACTGCTACAAATGAAGTGATAAGAAGTAACTGCAACAAAGACAATAGAAATAAAAATTGTAACAAAGAAATTAGTAAGAAATAACTTCAATGGAGACGTACATTAACCTTGAAAGTTTAAAAAACTGATTTTTAAAAAATAAAACCTGTCCAACTTAAAGTTTAAGTTCTCCTTTACGGAGAATATGGTACTACATGATACTAATCAGCAGAAAAAAATCTAAATTTTCTGGAGTAGCGTTTTTGAAAAAAAAAATTTTTTTCTTTAAATTATAAAAAAAATTCAAAGGCGACAGTAAAATAACTTCAATGACCGATATGTCCAAACAGAAGATACCATTGTAATCATAAAGCAATTATCTTTAAAATAAAATAACTCTAAAAAAATATGTAGAACTGTTACAGAGACACAGCATTTTTAAAAGTTTTCTAAAATTTGCATCTTCAAAATGGTGCTTACAGTGTCATCTTTTGAGGTGTCTATCTCGGGGTAGGAATTTTTTTGGAGAAAACAAAAAAAAATATGTTTTTCTTACTTACTCCTGAATTTTAACATTTGCTAAATTCAATAACATCCAAGGCTATGAAGGTTACCCTGAAGCCTGAAGTGATATGGATTATGTCAATAACCAATGAGAGACAAGAACATAGACAATAAATTTTTAGTGCTGAAATTGAAACTATTGTCTTGTTTGCTGTTTATTAATCTTCCTTCATGGCAATCCTCTCATGACTTAATTAAAAACATTGGATGTGCTTTTCTGTGGTCTCAGATCCAAATCAGTAAGGTCAACAAACTGCCTAAAAGTGCTTCAGTTTTTATGGTGGAGACTGTGGCAATTTTAGAAGCAATCAAGTTTGTATCTTTATCTTCCTTATTAAAGACAGTAATTGTGCCCAACTCTTAGAGTATTCTTAAAAGTATTGAACTCTGAAGATGGAATAAAACTACCGACTCTTATAATGTGGATGTAGTACTGGAATATATTCATTGTAAACAGAGAGGGCAGACATTCATTCTGCTCTGGGTGCAGTCTTACACTTGCATCCACCATAATGAGGAAGTTGACATCTTAGTGAAGCAAACTGCATCTGCAGGAACTGTTCTTGATGTGAAATTACTGTAAACAGACTATTTGCATGCAGTCAAGAGCCATGGAAAACAGCAATGGCAAATGTGGAATGTGTCCGAAGATACAAAAGGTGGATGTTACGTGGCGTTACAACTTCAAATTTCTACAAGGCCACGGTTTATGAGAAGTCATTTGGACAGATCTATGGTTTCCACCATCATTTGACTCTACTTTAACCATGCTTCATTTCCTCTACCTCTACATTGAATCAACATTTATAATTCTCCTGCATGTGTTTACTTCTGAATCAGAAGCTGATGTAAACCACATCTTGTTTTCGTGTTCCAAATTTGACTATGAACAATCGAAATTTCTGAGGACTTTGATGAGTATGGATTACCTTCACTCTCAGTCAGCGTCTTCTCTTTTGGTTTCTAAAGACATTCACCTGTATAAAGTGACTGTCAGTTTTCTTAAGAGTAAGCCTCTAGAGAATTTCCTTGCAAATGTTTTGGGACTTTACCATTAGGTTTGTAATACTCTCGCCTCTGTGAAGCATTTGTTTCAATCTTGCCTGATACTTCTGGGTTTCCAATAGCTTTTGTTACCTGGATTGGGTGGAGAGCCCTGTCTTATCTGAGTAGCAGCTTCTGGTGTGTACTGCACACCGGAACCACATAGGAGGACCCTACAGTTTCAACCCCATGGTGTAAGTCCAGGAAGTTGCAGCCTAGCTTGTCACAGTACCTCCGAAGTCTCTGGTTCAGACCTTCCACTCGACTCAGAACCAAAAGGGTGGGGACAATGCTGCAAATTGTGAACTTCATTGAAAGTTTTATCATTTAATAGTGATATTGGCTTAGCTGAAATGGTTATCTGGTTAGTCCAGTTTGTGCATTCCGTTATCAAGCATTGCTTTTGTAAATAGATTCATTTACATATAGTAAATGCAAGAGCCTTATTTATTAAAGGTGATGGAATGTCCCTTTTCCACTCTCTTACTTGTAGAAAGTAAGTTCGTACTTCAGCACATAAAGAAAATCAGTTACTGTACTATTTGTTTTCTTTCTACCAACTTGTGTATTATGTGTATTACCATTTCCTTCTCTCTGTATTTTACCCCTGAAGGTGGCAGGGGTAAAATACAGAGAGCGAAAGGCTATTTACAATTTGTACAGAAAGCAGATGGCAGTTATAAGAGTCGAGGGGTATGAAAGGGAGGCAGTGGTTGGGAAGGGAGTGAGACAGGGTTGTAGCCTATCCCCGATGTTATTTAATCTGTATATTGAGCAAGCAATAAAGGAAACAAAAGAAAAGTTCGGAGTAGGTATTAAAATCCATGGAGAAGAAATAAAACTTTGAGGTTTGCCGATGACATTGCAATTCTGTCAGAGACAGCAAAGGACTTGGTAGAGCAGTTGAACGGAACAGACAGTGTCTTGAAAGGAGAGTATAAGCTGAACATCAACAAAAGCAAAACGAGGATAATGGAATGTAGTCGAATTAAGTCGGGTGATGCTGAGGGAATTAGATTAGGAAATGAGACACTTAAAGTAGTAAAGGAGTTTTGCTATTTGGGGAGCAAAATAACTGATGATGGTCGAAGTGGAGAGGATATAAAATGTAGAGTGGCAATGGCAAGGAAAGTGTTTTTGAAGAAGAAAAATTTGTTAACATCGAGTATAGATTTAAATGACAGGAAGTCATTTCTGAAATTATTTGTATGGAGTGTAGCCATGTATGGAAGTGAAACGTGGACGATAAATAGCTTAGACAAGAAGAGAATAGAAGCTTTCGAAATGTGGTGCTACAGAAGTATGCTGAAGATTAGATGGGTTGATCACCTAATGAGGAGGTATTGAATAGAATTGGGGAGAAGAGGAGCTTGTGGCACAACTTGACTAGAAGAAGGGATCGGTTGGTAGGACATGTTCTGAGACATCGAGGGATCACCAATTTAGTATTGGAGGGCAGCGTGGAGGGTAAAAAACGTAGAGGGAGACCAAGAGATGAATACACTAAGCAGATTCAGATGGATGTAGGCTGCAAGAGGTACTGGGGGATGAAGAAGCTTGCACAGGATAGAGTAGCATGGAGAGCTGCATCAAACCAGTCTCAGGACTGAAGACCACAACAAAAACAACTATTTCCTTCAATGGGTAAATTCTCATTACTTGACATTACCAGTTGTGAAGTCCATATTGATATACATGAATTCATTTCACAAGGGGTTATAGATATATGTGTTAAAGCACCAGAAGAACTATACCAGTCATTATTTATAGCTTTCTGTTGTAGTGAAGAATGTCTTGTGAAACTTCCTGGCACATTAAAACTTTGTGCCAGACCGAGACGTGAACTCGGGACCTTTGCCTTTCGCGGGCAAGTACTGTACCAACTGAGCTATCCAACTTTACTTCTGGCAGTTGGTAGAGCACTTGCCCGCGAAAGGCAAAGGTCCCGAGTTCGAGTCTTGGTCCGGCACACACTTTAGATCTGCCAGGAAGTTTAATATCAGCGCACACTCCACTGCAGAGTGAAAATCTCATTCTGGAAAGAATGTCTTGTAATTTCAAGTCCTTTCTGGAGACTTGCTACTTCCCTTGGTTTTGCTGTGGCAGTTTCTTCCAATATGACCATATTATTGCAGTTATAGAGCCTGGTGCTTTACAGGAATTGTTTGCAAAGTTTGTGTTGCTTTTGTTGTTCACTTGAAGAGCTCCATCACTATTGATGGAGTGGTAATGTTTGTCATCCTTCAGTTCTTGCAGCAGTTTTGTTTTAATAGGGTCTCTAGTTATTGGTATATTGGAATTTTCTAGACCCATAAGCTAATCATCCAGTAATTCAGCGAATAAAATGCACCCTGCCGACTCGTCTTTCACTTCAAAATTCAAAGTATTTAACTTACTGGAAGTGGAAATTATTTTGGACACATATTCTTCTACCGATGTACATTTCTCCAGCCGAGTTGTAAGGAGTGCAGTCAGCAAACCAATTATTTTGGCTTGTCCAGAGCTTCGTATGCCTGTTTTAATTCTTCCCAAGCTTCTTTTTGAATTGTTCTCGGGTTATCAGCCGAGTGGTGGCTTCATCTTGTCACAACGTTTCAGTGAGTTTTGTACCCATCATCTTCTGACTTCGCCAGAAGATGATGGTACGAAGCTCATTGAAACATTGTGACAAGATGACGCCACCACTCGGCTGATAGCCCGACAAGAATTCATCAGTGGAATATGCCGAGAAAGACTGCAATCGCATAACTGATAATATTATTTTTGCTCTAGTATCAAACACTTTTGGCTCATCCTCTACATCACTTGAGAAGTATTCCCATAGCTTTTCATGTTGAAGATATGTTGTGATAGCAAACTGCTACATATTGTAATTCTCTCCCTTTCAATTTCTCTATAAACTGTAATGAGTTTACTGCCACAATTCCAGCTTCAAGTAGATCACTGAGCTTAGTTTCGTTTCATGACTTTCAGCAAACTGCATTTGCTGGGTACACTGGCCCCAAAGCCTGTGGTATTTTTCACTTTGATATTCAGTAAAGTGATCATGGTTTGAAGAAACACACAAGATGTGTTTTCTTTTACAAAAGCCTGCACACATTATTCAGAACAAACATATAGCTAAGAATAAAAAGCGTACATGAAGAAATTATTGGCAAAGAGCATATATAAGAGCAGCGACATAGGTACTCATTTCCAACATATGTAAATATGCTTTATGAGGATAGGACAGGTGTTTGGCTGTGATCTTGCTGAAGAAAACATCCTGGCACTTGCTTGAAGTGACTTAGAAAAACCACAGAAACTCTAAACCAGTATGGTCGGACAAAGCAAGCTTCATGCCCCTGAATATGAGGTCATTGTCTTAATAACTGCACTGCCTCATTCTGTTTGCCCATGTTGCACAACATTCTTTTATGTAAACATATTTTTGCTCTTCAACACTGCACACATTGAGGACCACCACAGATGATTTCACAACTACTGAACTTGCTGCTGTGCCCCCAGCACCAATTCCAATCCATGTAGAAAACTGACTCAGTCAATTTGGAAAAATGTCTCTTCACATTGTTCCCTCAGCCCACTGAGGGCCCACGGAGTCAGCCCCCCCCTCCCTAATGAGTGAGATTTTGAACTCAGGAGAATGACAAGACATTACTATCATACACTATAGATCTTGACACATGATTTTCTTGTGAAAGCATTACAGTATTGTGCTGTGACAAGAGTAATGTAGTTTTATCCCATTTCATTGTTAACCCCTACGATGAATCCTCAAAGTAATCTTTGATTGTGTAGTGTGCATTACTTATAAAGAACATTGTAGCTGCCTTTTAAACAGCTGTATTTCAGTAATCTATGTCACTTTCATTGGTTCATGATAAAATTTTATTCTGTGATAGAAAATTCTGTTTTGAGGTTTTGTTTGTTTTTTCCGTGGTAAATGTAAATCCATATGGCCCATGATTATGTATAGAACTATTTTTCCTGATATGCACAACAAATTGGTAGGTGTACTCACTTGGCAGATTAAGATTATCCCATTTTTTTAAACAGTTCTTTACAGTGAGCCCTACTACTACTACTACTACTACTACTAGTAGTAGTAGTAGTAGTGGTAGTAGTTATTGTTCTTATGGACCTTTTCTGCAGGTTAAAAACTGTATCAGTGTTCTTTACTTTCAGTCCCAAAAACTACTCTCATAGCTAAGAACTGAGTGTATATTAGAATAGTACAGCATCTTGAGACATTGGCTGGTACAAATCCTAAGAGTAAAACATGCAAATGGCTTTCTTTTTGTCACCATCTTTGTGTGTGCTTTCCATGTTTATTGACAATCTGTATTCATTCCAAAAAACCATTTGTCTATTACACCAGCTATAAATCAATCACTTATGCTTAATGCAGTGCAATTATGTTCCCTCTTTAGGCTGACCAAGTGCAACAAGCATGGAAATCTATCCCACAACTGGCATTCGGCACCTTTGCAACACAATGCATGTATGTTTGCATGCTTGATTTAGGCTGAAGTGCATACTGTTTGTTTTCTTTCTGTTCAGTGATAATTTATTACATACTGCCCAGTTGTAAACATTCTTGAGAGTTTCATTTTCTTTCTTCAGTTTCAGTTCTGATGTTTCATGGCCAACAATGATGTTGCTGTTATCAGCTAAGAGAATGTTTTCTCCATATCTTCCCACTGTCTGGAAAGTCAATGATAAGAAGAGTATACCACTTACCTCATAAAGGAGACATTTAGTTGCGACTTATACGTAGTGAGCAACAATCTGTCTTTTTTGTTTGCAAAAATAGACATAATGTCTTATGGGATAACAGCAATCAGTGATTTTATAATGTTACTTAAAATCCGTCTTGATTGCAAATTTTTGTTTTATTCATATGACCGGTTTCGATTCATTCAGAACCATCTTCAGATCTGATATTTCAGTTACAGGAGTAACCCATCCAAATCCAGCAACTTTCACATGCTACGTCACATAAAATTTGTGTGACGTAGCATGTGAAAGTTGCTGGATTTGGACGGGTTACTCCTGTAACTGAAATATCAGATCTGAAGATGGTTCTGAATGAACCGAAACCGGTCATATGAATAAAACAAAAATTTGTCTTTTTTGTATTGTTGTTATTTCATCCTGACTTTACACTGTTTGGAAAGCCATTGATGTACACACTGATGGAAAAACACTATAACACCAAACAAATAATTAATTTAGAGTAATGAAATTTTGAGAATACATTTGTCTAGGTAACATATTTAAGAGATTAACATTGCAAGCTCACAGTTTAATGTAAGCACAAGATAAGCCATTACCATTGTGAAGTGCTGGCACGTTAATGACTGGTGTAACCACCAGAATGTTGAAATCAAGCATGCAAACATGCATGCATTGTGTTGTAAAGGTGCTGAATGCCAGTTGTGGGATAGATTTCCATGCTTGTTGCACTTGGTCAGTCAGTACAGGGACAGTTAATGCTGTTTGTGGATGATACTGGGGTTGTCGTCTGAAGATGTCCTGTATGTACTCAATTGGAGACAGATCTGGTGCTCAGGCTGTCTGAAGCAACATGTTGACTCTGTAGAGCGTGTTGTATTATAACAATGGTACATAGGTGTGTGTTATCCTGTCGGGAAACACCCTGGAATGCTGTTCATGAATGGCAGCACAACCCGTCGAATCACCAGATTGACCTGCAATTTTGCAGTCAGGATGCATGGGATAACCATGAGATTGCTCTGTCTATCATACAAAATTGGACCCCAGACCGTAACTCCAGTTGTAGGTCCAGGTAGAACCAGCTTTCATCCGAAGACACAACAGACATTGGTGCAGGCATTGGAAGCTGCTTATGGCACACGGTTATATGGCAGAATTAACTGGGAGTGTGAAATAGAACAGAAAAAAAGGGAACTGCAGAGAAGGGATGTGAGTGTAGAATAAGTGAAGTTAGGGGCACAGGTTGAAGTGGGTGTGAGGGAGAGACTAGTAAGATTGAGGCCAGGGGTATAAGGACAATTCCCACCTACTAGTTCAGAGAAACTGGTATTGGGGGATGGGGTTGGGATGTGGGAGAAATTCCTGATTTCCTGTCAGAGAGGTCACAGTTCATAGTATTTGATGGAAAGTCATCGAGTAAAACAGAAGCAATTTTTGGTGTTCCCCAAGGTAGTGTTGTAGGCCCTCTGCTGTTCCTTGCGTATATAAATGATTTAGGAGACAAAATGAGTAGTTGTCTTAGGTTGTTTGCTGCTGATACTAGATGTAATAAAGTCATCAGAAAATCAGAACCAATTACAAAATGATTTAGATAAGATATCTGTAAGGTACAATAATTGGCAGTTGACTCTAAATAATGAAAAGTGTGAGGTCATCCACATGAGTGCTAAAAGGAATCCATTAAACTTTGATTACATGTTAAATCAATCAAACATAAAGGCTGTAAATTCAATTAAATATTTAGGGATTGCAATTACAAAAAACTTAAATTGGGAAGAACAGACAGAAAATGTTGTTGGTAGGACAGACCAAAGACTGTGTTTTATTGGCAGAACACATAGAATATGCAATGAATCAGCTAAAGAGACTGCCTGCACTACACTTGTCCCTCTTCATGTGTGGTACTACTGCATGGTGTGGAATCCTTACCAAATAGGATTAACAGAGTACACCAAGAAAGTTCAAAAAAGGGCAGCTCGTTTTGTATTATTGAGAAATAGGGGAGAGAGTGTCACAGATGTGAGCCAGGATTTGGAGGTAGACATCATTAAAACAAAGGTATTTCTCATTGCACTGGGATCTTCTCACAAAATTTCAATCACCAACTTTCCCTCTGAATGTGAAAATATGCTGGTGCTGACCTACATTGGGAGAAATGATCATCATAATAAAATAGAGGAATCAGAGCTCGCACAATAAGATACAGGTGTTTGTTTTTCCTGCCTGCTGTTCGGGAGTGGAATAATAGAGAGTTGATGTGAAGGCGATTTGATGAACCCTCTGTCAGACTCTTTTAGATGTAGATGAGAGAGAATGGAGGGGGATCAGCTGGCATTGGTATTGAAGCTGAACATGTTTTGTACAATAGTATGTTCTGCCACTGGGTGCTGAGTTTTGCTCTTGGCCAGGATCTGGTGGTGGCCATTGTTTTGGGTGGACAACTAGTTGGTGGCCATTCAGGATCTGGTGGTGGCCATTGTTTTGGGTGGACAACTGGTTGGTGGCCATTCAGTTGGGTGGACAACTGGTTGGTGGCTAAGCCAACAAAAATTCAGTACAAAAGTTACAGCAGGGCTGGTAAATGATATGACTACTTTCACAAGTGTTAGGATAAAATACTCCTGAAATAGGATGCACTGGATGGAGCCACCTGTATCTTCCACAAGGATATAATTCATGTGGTGGGTCATGGGAGGAAGTGTTGCTTAAGGGTGGATTAAGATACCTGTAGTTTGTAGATTGGGTGGGCCATAGAATACAGCTTTTGGAGGGAACGGTGTGGTTGTGGGTAGATGATCAATTCTGGGCAGAATGATTAGTTGTAGAAGCTGGGGCAAAGGATATGATTAGATAAATTTTGGCAATATGTTGGAATTTCAGTGAGTTTTGGGTTACATATGAATCATTTGTAATAGTGTAAATTGTAATTTCTTTTAATATCAGTGATGGTGAACACTTTCAATCATCATAACCATCATTTGATCAGAGTTAATTTATCTAGACTGTATGAGGAGACAGTGCTTGGAGCCACTGCTTACTTCCAAAAAATAGCATTAACCAACTGCCCAGTGCAGCTGGTTCATAGGTGTTAGGAGGAGCAGGGAAATGTGTGTATGTTGTATGGAAAATCTGTTTGTGGAGTAGATTTGGAAGGTAAAGCCTGGCTATGGAGGTTTTAGTAAAACCTTCAAGCATACTAAACAAGGGATTGTTCGTCACTGCAGATACATAGTGTGTGGATGACCAAACTGTGAGGGAGAGTTTACTGTGGAAAGGATGGTAGCTATCAAAATTTGAGGTCATGATGGTGATTAATGTGTGATATATACGTGTATACCTCTTCAGAGAGATAGAAATCAATGTCAAGGTAAGTAACATGCAAGGCTTAAGAGGACAAAGATGGAAGAGAAGGTGTTGAGACTGTGGAGGAATGAGGGTAGTGTTCCGGTCCTGAGTTCAGATCATTAAGATGTCAAAAAGGAACCAAAACCAGTTAAGAGGTTTGGGTATTGGATGGCTAGGAAGGTTTCCTTTAGATGGGCCATAACCAGGTTGTGTGGGAGGGTGCCATGTGGGCACCCTTGGCTGTCTTATGGGTTGGTTTGTATACCACCTGCTCATTGAAGGAGAAGCAGTAGCCAGATTAGTAATGCATTCAGTTTCAAGATTTTTCATGAAGTTTAACACTGTTAAACACTGCATTCAGTCGGGAGAATCAATTGTGTGGACAATTTGTTCCTTTTACGAAAGATTGCGAATTCCAGATGTGTACAAAGCCTTTTTGGACGATTTAACACAGACTCAGTGATTGCAGGCTCTCTTCGACACAGCTGAAACTTCCCCACTAATTATAGGGCCAACGTGATCATCAAATGATTCAGAAAAAACTCATTCGTTCATTCACTCTGGAACAAAGAAGGTCACAAACCTTATTTATGAAGGAAATTGTGTATTAAATCCATCTCCATTACATGTCCAGATCTCCGGTGATTCCACGTCTTAATTTTTTTCCGTTTACAGTCTCTTTCTATTCAAACAAACCGCTAGCGGCGCAAATGTTAATTGGCTCGCTTTAGCGAGAAGAAAAGCAGAATATGTATCTCTCAGAAACACGTAAATTCCTCAATCGATACTCCAGAAGCTGTCCTAGTTACCCCTCTCTAACAACCATGGAGAATGCATATATGCATCTCTGTTATTTCAAAGAATAAACGCACTAGAAAATACTTTGGCGTCATCGAGCTGTCGCCGCATATGTTACGAGAAAATCAGATCAGATACTGTTCCAAAGTGAATGAATGTGGATGGTTTGATTGACAATGATTAATTGGTGCGTGGTAGAGGGTATTTTCTGTGGGGACATTACAGAAGGTAATGATTATTGAAAATTCACATGGAATTGAACTGAAAATTGCAACTTTTAAGTACTGTAGCCTGCGTCCTCAACATTACAAGATGAAACCTGATTGCACTGTACACCACCTTATATTCACAGAGGCATTTCTACCATTTGTAACCATTTTGTAGTAACCAATTAAATTGGAATTTTGTGGGCATAGCTAATATTGTGATGGGACTTGCGCAGTGAAAACTATTTGTATGATGAATTGTTTGTAGTTATTTAGGACTGTGCAGTGAGCTTCCACAACTGAATACATCAATTCCATTTTGTTGCAGCTTCCGTTTCCAGTTGTGGCCTCACTAAATGGTGTTCACATGTTTGGAAAATGCCACAAAATGATGCTTCAGAGTACCTCTTCATCAGACATGACAGTTGTGTGGCATGAAGCAGAGGAAAGGTAAGGGCAATGTGGGAGTAGTAAAGATAAACCTGATTGATGGTTTTTATATATAGTTGTGACCCTTAACAGCAACCACCTTAAATTCACTTTCCAAGATAAGTAAGAAATGGCAGAATGGAAACAAATAAAACAACAGGAAGAAAAGAAGACTTATTGACAGGACAAAACTATGTCTTCATTTGAGTCTTAAATCCACACTTGGCTTTTGTGGGTTGTTCTGTTACCAAATGCAGTACAACCTACTTCACACCTTCAGTCAATCGATACCTTTCTTCTACTCGCAGAACTCCACAAGAAGCTCTTGTGCATATCTTGCTGCAGTTGCACTGTCGTGAGAAGTGATTTAGAGAAAAGGGGCTTAGCTACAACATAGCAGTTTTATTCTGTAGATGAGTGTACAAAATTGTGAAACTTCTTGATAGGCATCCTGTGAAGGCATTAAACCACATCCCTGCAAGGCAAGGTTTGGAGTCCAAGCTATGCTGCAGGGTTAATCTGGTAGAACAGTTCATACCAGTATACATTCCTTTACAGATTTGAAGTATTCATTATAGAAATGATGAAAGGCAAAAGAAAAAATTAGTGATTATTTAAATAAAAATAAATTTTTAATATACTATGTTTTTTAATTGGGCTAACAAGTATAAAATAATTTCTCATAGCCCCATACAAGTTCCTAACCCCATACAGACAGACCAGAAAATTTGTGATCATGAATTTTTAAAAGCTATGAATATACTTGTAAGATTTAAAACAAAAAATGTGGAGCACAAGCCATAGGTAATAACAATGAGGTGGACTATTCATGCCTCAGTTATGTGTTGCATGCTTCCCACATTTTTTGTTTTAAAACTTTTAAAAGTACTTACAAAGCTGCAGATATTAAAAATTCACTGTCACAAGTTTTCAGGACTATCTGTATCGGGTTAGGATACAGGGGGAGGGGGGGTTGTAGGAGAAACTATTTAATGCTTTTCAATCCAGTTTAAAAGTGTGATGTATTAACATTTTAATCTTTCAACATATTTTAAACATAACGATGAGATTATGTTCATGTTGTGGACAGTATTAATAATAACCACGGGGGGAGGGGAGGGGGCGGTTTTCAGATGACACGGTTATCTATAGTGAAGTGCTATATGGAAGAAGCTGCATAAATATTCAGTCAGATCTTGATAAGATTTCAAAATGGCACAAGAAATCACAAATTTCTTTAAATGTTCAGAAATGTAAAGCTGCGTACATAAAAAAAAGTATCATTTGGTGACTATAATGTCAGTGAATGACAGTTCGAATTGCCCAACTCATACAAATACCTGAGTGTAACAATTTGTAGGGATATGAAGTAGAATGAACACATAGGATCTGCAGTCGTGGGTAAAGAAGGTTGTAGATTATTGGGAAAATGCAGTCAGTCTACAAAGGAGATTTCTTACACATCACTCATGTGACCCATTCTGGAATATTGCTCAAGTGTGTGGGATCTGTACCAAATGGGGCTAACAGGGGGTATTGAACCTATACAGAGAAGGGCAGCACAAATGGTCATTGGTTTGTTTGGTCCATAGGAGAGTGTCACAGAGATGCAGATAAAGTAAGCTGACAGGCTCGTGAAGATAGACTTAAACTATCCCAAGAAAGCCTATGTACAATGTTTCAAGAACTGGCCTTAAATGATGATACTAGGAATATACTAAAAGCCTGAATGTATTGCTCACGTAGGGATCATGAGGACAAGATTAGATTAATTACAGAACAAATAGAGGCATTGAACAATCATACTTCCTGCACTCAATATGTGAATGGAAAACAAAGAAACTCTTAATAACTGGTGCAATAGGATATACCTTCTGCCGTGCAACTCAGTGTTTGCAGCATATGGATGTAGATGTAGACAAATGTCAGGTTTATTTCAGTGTCTTTTTATCTGTTAATACATGAAGTAGAATAGTGTTGTATCTACCCACAATGAATCTGTAATTTCCTTAAAAAAGTAAAATAAAAAACAAACAAAATTAATTTTAAATAGGCATAATCTGTATCACTTCAGGCAGGGAGTTACCTTCATAGTCTCGGATGTTATTGAATTTAGCATACGTTAAAATTCAGGAGTAAGTAAAAAACAAATATCTTTTTGTTATCTCCAAATAAATTCCTGCCCCGAGATACAGGCCTCCAAAGATGACACTGTGAACACAATTTTGACAAATTTTGAAAACAATTTTAAAATGCTGTATCTCTGTAACAGTTCTAGATATTTTGTTAGAGTTTCTTTAGTTGATATATAATTGCTTTACGATTACAGTGGCATCCTCCATTTGGATATATCTGTCAAAGTTCTTTTACAGTCGCCTTTTGAATTTTTTTAATAATTCACAGAATTTTTTTTTTTTTTCAAAAATGCCAATCCAGAAAATGTTGATTTTTTTCTGTTGATTAATACCATGTAATACTATATTCTGTGTAAAGGAGAGCTTCCACTTTTAAGTTCTTCACTGAAGTCGTCTTCACCGAAGTTGTTTCTTACTAATTTCATTGTTACAATGTTTATTTCTATTGTCTTAGTCCTGTTTGTTCATTGCAGGTTTCTGTATTGTAGTTGTTTAGTGCTAATTTGTTTATGAAAAAGCTTCTAAGAAATCTGAGAACATGCAGTGAGTTCTGTGTTTTCGTGAGGAATTTGCCGGTTGACACAGTTGCAGTGCGCATTGAGAAAAAGACTGTTTGAAATGTATTCTGACTGGGGCCACAGGAGAGTGAATTGTGCTGACTCTTTTCATAAAAAAACAGACTTTGTTCAGTTTGGGAATAAGTGTTCTCATTTGAAGACTCTGTTTCAAAGTGAAGATGTTTCCAATGAGGACTTTTAGTGTTCTAAATGTTCTGACAGAATTACAACAACGAGAGTATTTGAACAAGGTGAAGCCTCCCATGGTGCAGATGATGCAGATTTTGCATCAATAGAAGAAAAATGAAGTACCCTGAATCACTCAAGTATAGAGATAGGTGTTAGTCCTGTTAAGAAACCATGGTCAATGAAGTCCAGTCATAAGCTCTATGGATCAAGAAAGCGCAGAGAAATTACTAAAGCTGTGGGTGAATACACTGCAGCAAAACTGGCCACACTCTTCAAAGTAGGAATTCCATCTTAAGAAGAAAATGAACCAAAGCACTCTTGCACCTCTTTCCAGGAAAGTTTCACAAATATCAATTCAGTTTCCAGAATGAGATTCAGTTGTTGAATATTGTGCATCCTACAGTGAAAAAGTACAAGTTTCAACTATTATTCCAGAGACATTTTCAGAGAAAACAATTTGAACCACATTCCATCAGTATCGGAGTTCATGGTAGACAAATCAAGGAATGTGAGGTCTGTAAAAGGAGTGTTTGGAAGACTAGAGAACTTAGTGTGGTAGCTTTGAAGAATGTACTGGAGCACGTGACATGTGACACCTTGGTTGGGTGTGTGAAGTCATTAGTGGTCTGTGACGTACAGCAAGAGACGTGTTTGTTCCAAGAATGCGGTGACTGCCTTTACAGACAGTTGGCCTGGAAGACATAGCAGATAACTCTGAAGAAATTACATATGCGATGTGAGAGGAAAATAAACTAATTAAGAAAACTGTTGCATTTGACAGTTTCATTGATGAATTTGGAAAGTGGTCAGTGAAAGCAGCAATACACCGGAATCTGAAGAAATTGCAACAATACATTGCAGAAGTGAAAGGGTGTGTACACAGGCTGAAGAACTATGTTTAGTACTTCACTGTGATTTTGCTGAGAACTGGGCTGTAATTCTCCCACAAAGGTATCATTGGAGCAATGACCAGGTTTCAATTTTTACAGGAGTGACATATTTTCAAAACAAGACCACAGTGTTGCAGTTATAAGTGATGACACAGAACATGACTCAGGACATGCTTTGCTAGCAAATTCTTTAACTGCAAACAGAGGCAGAGAAGATCATCAATATTTCTGATGGTGCTCCAAGTCATTTTAAAAATAATTACCAGCTGTTTGAATTGAGTAAGTCGCTTGTGCCAACTGACTGGGTATACAGTGCTACTGGTCACCAGACTGGGCCATGTGATGGTGCAGGAGGCCTGCTGAAGCACCATGCTACAAAACATAATCTTTGTAGACCAAATACAGTTGTAATTCAGAATGCTGAGGATTTTACGAGAATCGTGAAATCTTACGCATCCACAGCCCCCATTCTTTTGTCCAAAGGGGAAATCGAAGAATTCTGTGAGCAGAAAAAAGAACAATGGTCCAAACAAACTGCTCCTGTGAAAGGAATTCAGAAGACACATGTTTGGAGTCAAAGTGATGGGCGAACTCATGTTGCATGCACTTTGAAGGGCAAGAAAGAAGAAATTTCATTCATGTGGCCAACACCTCAGAAACAGCAGGATAATATTCACATTCACAACCTGAGAATGGGGATGTTTATGGTGTGTGTGTGTATGACTGTGACTGGTGGATTACAGAAATTATAAACAGTTATGAGTTAAATGGAGTTGTAGTGAACCTAATGCTACCACATGGACCAGCTGCCGGATTTATGTTTCCAGCTAAAGGTCAGCAACAATGCCATCAGTGATCACATCCTGTTCACAAGGTTTTGAAGATTGTAAGTGCTCCAGTTCCTATTGGTTCAAAAGGAAGATATCACTCTATATCAAAGGAAGATACTGAAACAGTGAAACACATTTTTAGTTGATTGACTGGCTACTTTCAGTACAAAACAGAGTGCACAGAAGTTGCATAAACTGAAACCTTTAAGTCTTTGGACCTTTCACCTACATTTTGGAACCATTTAAAATACTTGAAAAATGAGTCTCTTACTCTTCATTCAAAACTAAAATTATGTTAAATAAGGGTAGGTTTTGATTTTTATGAGCCTGTTATGTGATAATGTGGTAAATAAAACAGGTTTTATGTGTGGCAAAAATTTCAGTTGTTTATAAAACCTCTTCAACCTAAAAGTGGAAGCTCTCTTTTTCAGAGAATGTAGAACTATGTGGTATTAATCAACAGAAAAAATCATAACTTTATGGATCGTCATTTTTGAAGAAATTTTTTTTTCCATAAATATAAAAAAGTTCAGAACGCTATGGTAAAAGAGCTTTGACATATAGGTCCAAATGGAGGATTTCTTTGTAACCATAAAGAAATTATCTTTCAAATTAAAAAAAAAACAACAACAAAATGTCTTGAACTGTTCTAGAGATACAGTTTTTACAATTTTTTTTCCAAAATTCACATCTTCAAAATGGTAAGCGCAGTGTCATCTTTGGAGGACTGTATCTCAGAGCAGAAATTTTTTTGGAGAAAACAAAAAAATTCTTGTGCCTTACATAGTCCTTCACTTTAACACATGCTAAATTCAATAACATCCGAGACTATGAAGGTATGATTTTTTCCTAGCCTGCCTGAATTGATATGGACGATGCCTATAATTGTTTCTAATAGATTTTTTTTGTGTGTGTGTGTTAGCTTGATACCCACAGTTTTGCCCTTACATATCATCTCCCTCCTCCCTCCCCCTTCTCTGTCCATCTTCTCCACTCTCATTGTCCATCAGCTCCTCCCCCTTTCTCTGTCCAGTTCCTCCTCCTCCGTCCATCTCCTTCTGCTCCCTCTCTGGCTACATGCTCCTCCTTCGCTCTCTCTCTGTTTGTATCTTCCCATTCCCTCTCTCAGTCCATCTGCTCCTCCCTCTCTCTTTGTCAATTTTCTCTCTCCTCTCTCTCTCTCTCTCTGTCCATTTCATCCCCCCTCTTTGTTCGTATCATCCTCAACCTGTCTCTACTGATTTCCTCCACCCTCTCTGTCTGTCCATCTCCTTGTCCCCAGCTGTCTCTGTTCTGTTTATCTTCAGAGCTGCAGCCATTCTATCGGTTACATTATTGACAGAGAGCAGTGGGCTGCCATTAAGTTTTCCAGTCTCAGAGTAGACATACAACTCGCAAACCATTTTCTCAACTGACCTCGTGTGATGATCTCCTGGCCTAGAGAATGACGCAGAACTTCTCCACTCATAACTTTATATGAACTTCTTTTTGACATTGTTCAGTGCCACACAACAAATCTTCTTACTGACATTGTTCAGTGTGACACAACAAATAACAGTAACAACAAATACAGTAACAACTCCTGCAACAGTGAGTATGACAACAAAAAAACTCAAGAGGGAGCAACAATCACACAGCAGACTATCCCGAGTTCAAACACAGTGCAAGTGGGAAGTGTCAGAGTGGTCGCATGAAGGCTTTGCAACTTCGGGTGGTTAATGCGGCCACAGATATTGAGAGATTGGTGAAATGCTGTCCATTCCTCAGGTGTGGGCTCTCTCTTCTACTTCCATTATAAATGTCAATTCTAAAGTAATTATGAACAGGGTATAGATGTTAGGCATTACAACCTCCACCCTAACCCACACCTGCCCCCTCACAGACTGACCAAAAAGTGAGGTGATATTGCTTTGCCGTCCAATTCTGAGCTATGTTTAAAATTTAATCTCTAGCTCATTGGGAAGGTAGTTTAAAATCGATTGCAAAATATGTGCTGGACAGGCAGCCAGACAGACCAGAAAGTGAGTTCAAAAGGATGCAGAATCTAATAAGAGTAAGAGAATACAGACAATAAAAAAGAAGAGGAAACAGAAGGAAGGATGTGGAAGATAATGGAGAAGAGCAAAGAGGGGATACAATATTGCAAATTACAACAAGCTGGGTAATTTAGGTTAAGTGATGGAGAGTCATTTCTGGTGCATAGTTTTAGAAGTACATATCCAAATAACATTGCAACTTCACATGTGCTATTGGGGTTTTATTTTCTCATAAGAGGTAACCAATCACAATGTGCCACTTAGTTTATAGGAAAAAAAGGAAGGCTGCTACGTAACAATCAGTGTGCAGGCACACAGCCATTTAAAAAATTTAGTGGCTCGTCTGCAAACGTAGTGGTCTGGTTGTGTGCTGTTGCATTGTGCCCCCAAGAAATTCTTCAAATAATAGTAACATGGCTAAGGAACAACCAGTGAATATTAAACTGAAATAAATATGAATTATTAAATAAGATTAATTAGGACTAGTCCATTAGGACACGGATGTGCTCTGACATCAGAATTACGTTCAATGTTAATGTTATTTCTAATTCAAGAAAACAAGTTATCTGAAATGGTGGTCTTACAATGATGATAGTGTACCCAAGAATGAAATATGATTTTGAAATGCTAGTGCAAGCATGGCATACGCAGGCAGTGTGTACTTCTGTTCTGAAGCCATTGTCTTGTGCTCTGATTCGTTAATGTAAGCAAATTCCCCCACATCTAACCAGTTCACTGAAGTTGATTGAATAACTGATTCTCAAATAAAGTTCAGTATAACTGTTCACACTAAAACACCATGACAATGCATCACCAGAATTACAAACTGTTCCATTGAAATAACTAAGTTCAACTATGTGCTCACCACATTGCATAAGCAGCTTATAGACTGTGCAAGCTTTTGCCCAGACCAAGGACATACTGGAAAGCACCTTAACATAGTCTGCTTGCTTCGCCCTCAACTCTACCACATGACGACAATTTGAAATTATGTACAGATTTAAAACATATTTCATACTAAACAAACAAGATATATTTTGTAATTCATTTGCATTCCATCAATTAAACAAATATGTAGAGCTGAGTTATGTTTTTTAGATAACTATTTTACCATAGGGACGCTAGATTCTCTTCTGTAATATTTTGGACTAGTCGTATGGATAGCCTCCTGCCTGAGGCTGGGGTCCCCCCCCCCCCCCCCCCCCCCCTCCCTTTTCCCTTTTCCCAATTAGGTGACAAGAACTGCCTCTAAATTTCACATTTCAAATTTGCAGTTTCTCTGAGCATCTAAACAACAAGATTCTTGTTCAAGGAGGATTTAACTACCTCCAAAGGGGCCTAAGTATGTTGTAATGTTAGCAGCCTGTTTACCAATCAGTTGTGAACTTAGCCTTCCTCCAGTGAAACCTCATGTCAGAATCCTTCTACGCCCTGTCCATAGATCTGTCTCTTAAACCCAAAGGAAATGGTAGCCCCCTCAATGCTCCAGCATTTGTTCCTCTCAATTCTTGATGAATTTCGTAGAGTGAACATTATATGTTGACAGCTCTGTGGTTGAAGGCAAAACTGGATATCCTTACTCACATAACAGGCACCTTGAACAACATTCACTATTAATGATGTTATTTCTTATCGTGGCAGAAGCCATGGCTATAATCTATGCCCCCTGGGTTACATAAACATCTGTTTTACTAAGATTTTCCTAACATGTTGTAACTCTTTGAACAGTCTCCTAGTCATCAATCATTGCCATCCACAAAACACAGTAGTTGTTACCACCCACAACCGTCTTTCAGATCTCCATAAATGTGGGAAAGCAACCTGATTGGCCCCAGGGGCCTCAGACTAAAGCTGACTGGCATGCAGACCTCTCCCTATGCCTGTCCAGTTTCTATTCTTTTAGATTTCTTAAATGCTATAATCTATGATGTTATTGTATTTCATTTTTCTGTTTGACTGAGTACCTGTTTTATCAGAAATTGGTTCCAGGGGTCACCCAGCTTCATCCAAAGAGAGACAGCCTAACCCAGACCTCTCAGCTATTTCTTACACTTGTACATCTCTTGTTATTTTAGTACAAGGGTTTTATTTTATGTATTCCTGCCATTTTATGACTCCCCCTCCCCCCCCTCCCTCCCCCCAGATGAAAAGCTCCAGTGGCCTCTGACTATTTTCATCTGGAGCACATCCCTCACTAAACAGTATTTGATACTTTGCTAATGAATTTTCACTCTTGTACGGATTTGAAACTTTCTGACATATTCAGACTGTAAGTTGGATCATGTCTTGAACCTGGAACCTTGGTCTTTTGATGTGAAATGCTGTCCCAGCTGAACTGTCCAAGATTGACTCATGAGCCACTCTCAGAGCTTTACTTGTGTCAGTCCTCTCTCAGCATTTCTGTGAAGTTTGGAAGGTAGGAGAGAGGTATTGGTGCAAGTAAAGCTGTGATTCAGGTCATGAGTCATGCCTGAGTAGCTCAGTCTGTAGAGCTTTTTTCTGTGAGAGGCAAACATTCTGATTTTGAGTCCACAGTTTTAATTTATTTTTTACTTGTTTGCTCATTATTTTATCTTACACTCTTTTTTAATTGTTTTGTTGTCCCACATGAACCCACTAGAAAATCCATTTGGCTAACTACCTTGTTCCTCCTAGAGGTACTTCATTGGTTTGATAACACAGGATTGAGGTACTGATTGTCTCGTGGTGTGATTTCCTTAGCTCCAATCATCTAACAGTGCTGCAGCAAGGTTGGATGGAACATTTACATAAGTGCAGGGAACATGTGTGGTGGACAGTTTTTTACTGTGACACCTCCATAACTTACAGATGGTGTCTTTTTTTATGTACAGATGAATATGAATGTTCTGTTGTGATCCCATCTGTTTTTGCAGCAACTCATTGTATTGGGTGCCGAATCAAGACACTAGCACAGTGTCAGATTTACGACTGGCCTAGTGTTGACACCACCATCAAATGTATGGTCCAGAAGTGCCAAGCCTGCAGCCACATCTAGCTAGTGGTGGCATAGCATTATAACCACTGTTGATGGCCTATTTAACTTCTAGTATGCAGCATGGTTGGTCAGTATGACAATGTGAACAATCACGCATGCCCTGGCCAACATGTTTACAATAGAGGAGGAATCTATTATAATAGTGTCCAACAGTGTCCCTCAATTTACACTGTCTATGTACCAAGAATTCCATAAATGTAATGGGATGCAACTTGGGGCTACCATTCTGTTTCACCCAATGTTGAATTCTGAAGTTGCGTAGCTGGTAAGGACATATCAAATGCAAATAATTGTAAGTACTCCGATTTCTAGGGAAACACTCACAAGCTTCCTCACAACATATAGGTCCACCTCTATCAGTGGGCTTAATCCTGACAAAGTATTGCATGGGCACATGCCATGTACTTTCTTTGACTTGTTATACCCAACCCAGCAAACCCACCACTCAGTCGCCGAGCCTTGTTGTTATACGAGGTCCATGTATCAACCAAAACTCTGGGGGACCCAAATTGTTTTCATTGGGT
This sequence comes from Schistocerca serialis cubense, assembly GCF_023864345.2. Taxonomy (NCBI): domain Eukaryota; kingdom Metazoa; phylum Arthropoda; class Insecta; order Orthoptera; family Acrididae; genus Schistocerca; species Schistocerca serialis. The sequence goes on along the minus strand of NC_064641.1, from coordinate 235,949,658 downwards.
ATACAGGGTAACAAATGTTTGGAATTACGATCATGAGCAGCTGAATTTCCAGCTGTGGGAGTCCACAATGCTGCCCCTCTTGGGCCACTTGAGCCCATAAAAGCAACCACTGTTATGATGAACTTCTCTGTGAGACTGGCTATCACCATTGTTACAAGATCTACCTGTGTCTTGGCTGACAAAAGGGGTTCCTCAGTGAACACCAGTGTGTGTCGATGGAATTGTAACTCGTGAGCTAATTGTGGTTACTACCAAGAAAATGATCACTTCTACAAATTAGAAAAATGCAGTGAAGGTCAAACATAAAGACAGTGAGCTATCCATGGCTGACAAAAGGGGTTCCTCAGTGAACACCAGTGTGTGTCGATGGAATTGTAACTCGTGAGCTAATTGTGGTTACTACCAAGAAAATGATCACTTCTACAAATTAGAAAAATGCAGTGAAGGTCAAACATAAAGACAGTGAGCTATCCATGGGGGCAGAACTGTTACTGCTCTCAGAGCTCTACCACTTCCTGCAGACAGGCCCAAACACCTGTTTCTATAACCTGTGGCCCCAGTACAATACTTGAAACAGCCAATCACAGCATAGACATATTGTGGGACACTTTGTTAAGGATTGCGGCATTTCTCTCTCTCCTTCCGTTGGTGGCCATGCCAGTTGCCAGTTTCAGCCTACATGTCCATTAGGGGAGGGGAGTGGGGCATGTTAATATACCAAAATGATGCAGATCTTTCATTCAGCCCAAGTATCAATATTCATGGGCAGTCAAGAGATACTGTCGCTGTACAGGCAGCAAATCGTCACATGGCACTGTGAAGGGTGGGAGATGTGCAAGGTCAGCATGTCCCCTGGTATGATACCGCAAATAAATGCTGTGAGAGGCAGAATTGCATTCACTCTTTCGTGTTCCAAGAAGCTACAGTTATCATGCCATGTGGATAGCCAGAGTCTGATCTTGCTTGTTTTGTGTTCTTGATTTGGGGTTATTCTCTGTACAGATTTATCACGCTATGACAGTTTTTGTGTTTCAGCATGTGAAATCTCTCATTACTGACCATTTAGAGCTGTCAGTTTGTTCAACCATTCTCTACATCACTGTCTGTTTGAATTACTGTGAACCTTATTTCTACCTGCTCCTGAATATTATAGAAAAATTTGTCCGTTGTGACCAAGCCCACTGATTGTAATCTTACAGTGTTGAACATCTTCACCTATTTAACAACTTTACATCATATTTGCCTATCTTGAGAGTCTGCTATCAGTCTTTGCACCATGTATGGATCATCTGCAAGTGTTCCTAAATTTCAAACCAGTTTTCTAATTAAGCAATCTTCTTGTTTGCAGTCCACAGCTCCTGGTCTAGGAGCTAGCGTTGCTGCCTCTGGGTCCTGGGGTCCCGGGTTCATTTCCTGGCCGGGTTGGGGATTTTTCTCTTTCTGGGGACTGGGTGTTTGTGTTGTCCTCATCGTTTCATCATCATAATTATTTGTGAGAGTGTATACTGATGCCTCTTCTTTAGTCTTCTTCTTATTTATTGTTTATCCTTGCTTCTTGAGATCTCTTGTGAAGAGACATGATACAACACATTCAGCAGTGGCGTGGGACAATCAATGAAGCTACACGAAGTTAGTAATTTAACTTTTGAAATCACCGGTTTATTGGCGTTTCTGGAAATAAAATCACTCTCATACTCTCATGCGGTCAGCAAATTTTGTGTAACAGTTTGTATGTGTAATGGGACTTACTACGTCGCAAATCATCCTAATGAATTAATTAATCTGCATTACAGTGTTGCTAAGCAATGTGATCAACAAGGTGATATGTGTCTCAATTAAAACAGAACCTCAATATTTTGAATAAACTTCTGGTTCATTTTTTGTCAAAATCAGCACTTGTCTCAAAATTAATTTCCAACTTCATACATTAAGTCCAAGCGCATTTGCAACTATTGTACGCAATTCACTGGACTGCTCGATCACGCACTAGCACGTAACGAATTTCAAATCAAGCGCACAGGTTTCAGTTTTCCCTAATGGGCTAAATGACTCTTTTGTAATAACATGATGTGTCTATGTCACGTAAAGTCTAAATGAAACTGGATTTGTTTCCATTCGGGCCAAAATCACAAAAAATAAAATTCACCACGCAGTTCAGTGAACTGTACATGCACACTTTTAGCACTCTAAGTGATAACTCATCTCAGAGTAAAAGCCGCACATATTAATTCATTTTTTTTTCATACACATAAAATTCAAAACACCTTTACATTAAACAGATAAATTATGGCCTGCAATTACTAATTAACATTTCCCATTCTGAATAAACTTCAAAAAATTGTATTTCATAATCAATAAAATTTTATCACCTGAAAGAAACTATTGGTTTGCTAAAACAGATTCAGATTACAGTCAACTGTGTCTAGATGATGACGTTCCGATCGATACTTGCTTGGAATGAACAAAATACCTGTACTGAAAAATACTGTCCATTGAGTAATTTACTGACTTTTATAACAAATTTGGTACCCCTTTCACTACAAGTGACTAGATTGGATTGTGAAAAGAAAATGGATGGTGCAAAAATTGGGACTTTTTACAGGCGCTGATGACTGTGCAGTTGAGCGCCCCACACACCAAACATCATCATCATCATCATCATCATCATCATTACCACCACCATCATCCCCTTGTTAGCAAATGCATCCTCTGCCAGTAGCCTCTGTGAGCTACTGAAGTAATCAGTAAGATCATTTGTATTTATAGCAAACATTGTGATTTTGTCACTCTTCCTTGGGAAAAGCCAGATGTTGCTTTAATACTGATGACATCATTCCATTGAGAACGACATATCACATACTTATTGTTTAGTCTATGCCATGTATATTTATGTTTTTGGACTTCACAAATGATTGGTTTCTGCCATTCACAGCATTGGATAATATTGCCATTCACCACTTGATCACAATATTACTAGGCGGAAGGTGCAGGAAGCTACTCCATGAGCTTGTGTACCAGATGGTCTATGTTGAGATAATTTCGTGATGGCTAATGGCAAAAACTAGTCATTTGCAGTGAATGAAAAATAAAAGTATTCACAGTTTTCAGTAAAAAAACTGCAACAGAAACTCTAAAAATGAACATTACACCTTTTCAAACTTTATCTTCTTTTGACCAATCACATATCTTGTCAGATGGTGTGTAAGCAGCAGTTACTGGCCATGTGGATAGCCCGAGTCTGACCTTACATGTTTATTGTTCTTGATTTGGGATTACTTAGTCAAGCTCTAGCTCCCAGATGATATACATTTACAGAGTGGCAAGTTAAGTGTTTATCTTTTTCTGTGTTTTCCTCACAGTATAGTAATTACATTTTGTGCATGTTTTTCTGTTTAAGAGGTTCTATCTCGTGTTTTTGCTAGAGTGATTTCATTCGGTCTTAGTGCTATAGTTGCATACTGAACAGCCAGTTAAGAGGTGTAAATTCATTGTCTGTAGTGTAGTAGTTGCTCATTTTTTGTTTTGTTTTGAAGGCGACTATCCATTTGTTTAGTAAGCCAGCCAGTCAGGCTCCAGCTTGTACCTGATATACATTTATAGAGCAGCAATTTTACATTTTGTACAACATTTATTAAATTTCATGTTTGTTTTTCTGTTTAAGGGGTTCAATTTTGCATTTTTGTAATGGTGATTTAATTCAATCTGTAGCACAATAATTGCTCACTAAACAGCTATTTACATAGCTCATTAACACAAAATTGTCCATTGATGACACATCAGGAGGGTAGCAAGTGCATATCTAGGATTCTGTCTGTTTTTATAGGTTACTTCTTCATTTAGTTGTGCTAGGATGGTTAGGGTGTGTGCATGCTGTGTGCGGATGCAGGAGGAGCTGGCTGCAGTTTGTGAACAGTTGAATGCATTTTTGGTTAGGTCAGTCACCTTCAGGCTGCAGCCTCGAATGTAGTAGTGGAGGAAGTTCTGGCGCATCACATGGGACACCTCAGGTGTTGCTTGTTTTGCCCACGAGGACTGCTCCTCAGGCACCTCTTAATCTACCCGATGCAGTGGATCTGCCCTCACAGCAGTGAGTGGGAGGTGGTAACACATTTGCGTCACTCAAGGCAGAGGGCCAATGTGGAGACTGTCCGCCTAGCCTCGCTCATTTACCTTGAGAGTGGACAGGTGGTCACTCCTTCAGTAGGCACATTGGGGGAGAGGTTTACTATTTATTGGGAACTGCAATGTTAGGTGCATTGTGCGGTCCCTTAGGCAGATAGCATTCACGGCTGGAAAGAAAGCCAATTGGCACTTGGTAAGTCTGCCAGGAGGCCTCATTCGAGACGTGGATGTGGCCTTGTATGCGGCTGTCGAGCATGCTGGTGCAGTTGTCTGCAGCTTATGGCTCATGTCGACACCAATGATGCCTGTTCTGTGGGTTCTGATGCCATACTCAGTTCATACAAGCAGCTGCCGGAGGTGGTGAAGACTGCTGGCCTCATGCATGGGATGCAAGCAGAGCTTGCAATTTGCAGCATTGTTCACAGAGTTGATTGGGATCCTGTGGTTTGGAGCCGAGCAGAGGTCTCATCCAAAGGCTTTGTTGACTCTGTGATGGGCTTGACTGCAGATTTCTAGAATTGCGTTATCGTGTGGTGATTTGTAGGACTCCCTTCAATAGGTCAGGGGTGCACTACACAAAGGAAGCAGCTACTTGGATAGTAGAGTACTTGTGGAGTGCGTACGAGGTTTTTCTAGGCTAGACGGTAGTTCAAGGTGTTCTGATGAACACTCGCCAGTTGATATGCGGCGTTCAGAGTAAAGGCACTTCAGCTTCCAAAATTTTATCAGTAAACTGTCAAAGTATCTGTGGTAAAGTTCCTGAATTTACTGTCCTCCAGGAAGGTTCTCATGCTCAAATTATTCTTGGCACCAAGAACTGGCTGAAACCCAAAGTCGAGAGAGCTGACATATTTATCAAGTTGTTGAGTGTATATAGGAAAGACAGATTAGAGTATATAGGAGGGAGAGTGTTCATTGCAGTTGACAAAAATATTGTCTTTATTGAGGTAGAAATTGAATGTGACACTGAATTAACTGATCATGTATAACAAGTGTAGGTGAAACCAAGTTAATTGTTGGTTGTTTTTATCAGCCACCTGATTCCACTGTGACAGTTCTAGAGTCATTCAAAGAAAGTCTACGGTCAATAGTGTGGATATACCCAGGTCATGAAACACTAGTTGGAGGGGACTTTAACCTACCGAGTATAAACTGGGATGCCTGTGGATTCATTGCGGGGGAGAACCGACAGACAGTGATGCGCATTACTTTTGAACACAATTTTTGAAAACTGTCTTGAGCAGCTATCTCGGAAGCCCACACACAATAGAAATATCTTAGATCTTGTAGCTACAAATAGGCTGGACCTTATTGACAATGTCAGTGTAGAAACAGGGATTAGCATTCATGATGTTGTTATACAGGGTGTCTACGACCCGGGACAACCGGGAGATCCGGGAAAAACCTGGGATTTTTTTCATCCGGGAGAAAACCGGGAAAAACCCGGGATATTGTTAGAATTCCGGGAAGTTTTCATTGTTTTAGTTTTCAGTTAAATTTTTATAATTTTGACTAGTAAGAACCGACACACTAACAGAGGATATTACTGTATCCCGCTACTGCAGAATAATACTTCAACAATAAAACATAAACGAGAGAAAAAAAGGAAAATAACTGAAATTGCAAAGGAAATGCGCCATATACAACAACAACACACAGTGCTCATGCAAGCGTCTGCCAATTGAAAATGTGTCAAAGGCTTTAGGAAGACTATGCAGTGCTTCATAACAACAAATTGCCTCCAATGAGCGTAAAGTCGCAACTGTTTACATTCGATTTGTTTTAGCAGTTACGCGCGGGCTCATGCGCATGCGCAGTAGAGTCGCGTTTGAGTAGTAGATTCTCCCGCTTCTGGCAACAGGAATGTGGCTGTTGGCTGTGCAAGCGGTCGCATCAAGCAGCTAGATACTACCGGGAAAAGGGGGCACCAAATTCATATTCTTGAGGAAAAAAAAAACTTGTTTCACAAAGCACCTAGCATCCAGCGCACGTTTGCCTATTAATTATTCATATGATTTTGAAACGCTTCCCTGTTGGTTTTTGAACATTTTGAACACATTTTAAGTTGATTTCTGAATGAATCATAAGCTGACTTTTGAATGCATGCATAGTGTACGTGATGTCTCTGTCAGGAGAATCCTCGTCGCATCTAGAAATAAACTTTCCACAGACAAAAGGGGATGGGGCTATACGAGCTGAGGGAGTAAAGCCGAACGGATGAATGCTAATCACTGTCTGACTATGTGGTTGATTGGGTTCGCGAATTATCAGCGTTGCTATAATTACTAGCGAAATCCATAGATTCAGACTACTAGAATGGAAGTAAACGACTGACAGAAATAACAGGTGAGAAAGATTACGTATTATCTTCTCGGTGTATTCAAGAAAACGAAATTTTGACAGAAAATTTTTGGCCAGATCGCTACACTAGTAACGACTAGTAGTTCAGTCCCCGGCTAGCAGCCGCGTAAGTTCTATTCTGGAAGTAACGCGGAAAACGCGTTGTTCGAACGCGTAATAACGCCTAACCGAAAAATAATCGCGGGATAACTAAACCTGTGTTTCTGGCAGGGTTAGTGGAGTTAATCGGCGAACAAATTTTGACAGTGGCAGCAATAGCTACAGAATTGGTGATGACACGATTGTTTGTTAGAACGAGGACGGAGAAGAAAAAAAATGGTTCAAATGGCTCTGAGCACTATGGGACTCAACTGCTGAGGTCATTAGTCCCCTAGAACTTAGAACTAGTTAAACCTAACTAAACCTAACTAACCTAAGGACATCACAAACATCCATGCCCGAGGCAGGATTCGAACCTGCGACCGTAGCGGTCTTGCGGTTCCAGACTGCAGCGCCTTTAACCGCACGGCCACTTCGGCCGGCTAAACGGAGAAGAAACGGGGACATCACACAAATTATGGAAGAATAAGACGATTCCAAATTTATATAAAAATTTCGTAATACTACTTTTCCATCTCATGCCAAAGAAGCTGGTGCATGTGAATGAAATGTGAAACAATTTCCTAACATAAAGCTTGTTGCTTGTAGTAGGCCTAATAGGCATTTGATATTGATACTTATTGGATTATATTCTGTCGTGTTATAAAAATGGCCATTTGTGCCAAAACAGTCTCGTTTATTTGGTGCGTTACAAAATTGCTGCCGTATTAGAACGGCCTATTTTGTTTTATCTTGCAGACAGTGACAAAATAGACGTAATCAGATCGAGAAATCACACCAGTCTTGGGGATTATTTGTATTAACAGCTTTTTCATTATTAGATAACGACATTTTGATTTTTCATGTAGCAAAACGTTTGACGAACTTTGATGAGGTAAAAGGTTCTTTCACAGAAAGGAAAACACGCCATGTAAAGCTGTAGCAAGATTAGAGAGAAAAAAATGCTAGGAGCTAAGGGTTGAAGATGTGTAATTTCTTGCTTATCTCTTGTCAGTACTGGTTTTATATATCCTATATTTAATTTTCTGACACACAAAACAGCAAGTTATTAACTAATAATGAATAATGAAGAGTTCAGATTTTCTGAAGAGTTCTTGTTCTCTCGATTACAAATAATCCCACCCGCTATTAATTGCGAGATTTTTTTTATTTAAAAAAAAGAAGGCAGGCTGTCAAACCGGCCGACTGGGAGCAGGAGAGGCACCACAGGGCATTTCAGTTTGCACTCTCCTGAATATAGTTTGGACATGCGGTAGAAAAATGCTTTATGAAGAGACGTGGCACTACACTTTGGCATACTTAAGACCAAATAATATGTCTTACATTTCCTCGAATACATACGTTTTATGTTTCAGACTTTTCAGAAAGATGTGCGCTACAAGATGAACATATTTTGAAAATTCGATTTGTTTTAGTATTGACCCGGTTCGAAAATGTCGTAGATCCGGGGCTGATGCGCAGAGCACTCTGAGCTATAGTGGGTAGTCTCCACGTGACCCGTGTTTACGTTCAGTGATTTTGCTCTTTCCCCTTCGTTTACTCTCACGTCAAATGAAAACAAAACGGATATCCGTGGCCGGGAGCTATCAAGTGATTTAAAACACATTCACATAATTACTAAAGGCTGAAATATGTCATTAGTTTCAGATTCTATTTTATTTCCACCTTTCTGATAGTCAAGCATTAATCGCCTTGCGGAACAATGAAGTTATTTTTGTCTCTTTGCTAAAGAAATTTGACTTTTGTTAATCTTTTCCGCAGAGGCAGTCAATTTATTTGAAACGAAATGTTTAATTCCACAGTACTGGCTAGTTTCAGCTGTTCGCTGCATTTCAAGTGCACGTTTTCATTTTGTAGCACATATGCCATTATGCCACAATAAAGAACCAAACAAGATATAATACAGTACTGGTGCTCCAAGAAAATTTACATCCTGAAAACCACACTTAAAAGCTTAATATCAGGTCGGGGTCTACGGTACTTCATTGGGAATCTGGACATACGAATGTGCCTTTAAGTATGCACTTTAAATGTGCACATTTTAATATGGTTCACGAAATTCCGATGCTCTTGCAGTATCCTCTTTTATTGATGATCTTTTACACGTACGTACATACGGGCTTCCTACGTCATGATATCTACCCAAGCGCGGTGTCGCCTGTTATCTGCGCTCTCTGGGAACTGCTGAAACGAACCTATTTGTAACAGGTCGCGGGAAAATATTGCGAATGGTGGTTTGAAAGTCGTTACTATCAAAGTAAATATCCTTTTACGTAAGTTGAGCTACGTACAAGAATGGACCGTGATTTATTAAATCACAAAGCGTTTGACTCTCATTTACAAGTTGTTAGCTGTCCGATGACGAGCCATTTAGAAGCATTTCGAATCCTGAAGATCAGACATTTATGTCATTATTAAAAATTTGACAGGCACATTTGTATGGTATCTCTTAAAGCGTAACACGCGCAAAAAAGATCAACAGTATATGCGAAAGCTTAGCTTCTCTTGCAGCTTGAGACCAATATTATATGTGAAAGCTTTGCTTTTCTTGTAACAACACGATCTATATTAATGTAAACTATTAACTTTCCCTGTTTGGCGCGCTACTTAACACTGATGTCTCGATTTCAATGGTTCGGAAAGTAACATGCGGTATTTGGTGCAATTCCAATGTATGTTTTCGTAATACGAAAATACACAGCGTACGTGTTGCTGCACATCAAAGATATTTCCAAAATGTGTCTTTTTCTCTGAGTTTCGTTTTGTAAAGTGCTGGGAAATTGTACGCCCGTGTACAAAACCATAACCATTCAAAGGAGTGGTAGGGGAAAACATACTGTCACCCGGGAGAAAGTGTGTTTTTAACCGAGAAATGCGGGAATTTTTTTTTCCTTGTCCACGTAGACATCCTGTTATAGCAACTATGATTATGAAAGTTTTAAAAAAAATCAGTCAAAAAGGCTAGGAGAGTCTTTCTGCTAGATAGAGCAGATAAGCAGTTATTAGCATCTCACTAAGACAGTGCATTGACATCACTAGGTTCCAGTAAGCTGGATATAGAGGAATTATGGGCAAAGTTTAAGCAAATGGTAAATTGTAGTCTGGAGAGCTATGTGTCTAGGGCCATTCCGTGCCAGGTGGTCTAATATCGAGAAATGTTCCCACATGACCATCATGGATTTTGATGAAATTTTGTATGAACATTCACACATGTTCTCAATGAACACTGGTAAAGCTTTAGTTTCAGAAATTCAATACTTGCAGAGATATAGTCACTTGTTTGAAACCATAGCACAGCTTCCAGTAGTGCATCCTTGAATTTTCAGCAACTTTGAGATGAGATATCTCTGTAAGTATTTGCATGAAAGAAACAAAACTTGGCCATCTTATACAACTTTTAAAGCTCTTTAAAGTAAAATATTAACAAAAGGATTTCTGAGCAATTTTCATATAGATAATTTGAAGCATAGTTGGGCGAAAAAATAGCTGTTTTTTTAAAAAAAGAGAACTTTAGTTTTTTATATCTCCAAAAGTAATTGTGGGATGTACATGAAACTTTGCACACCATAACCCACCAACACAAGGTCTTAGAATATGAAATTTCATTCTCCTATTGCTTTCCATTATTTCACAAATCTAGGGTGAAGTTGACGATTTTTCAAAAAGTGCTAAAAATGGGTATTTTTAGTCAAATTTTTCAAAAAAATGTTTTCTCCAAACTCTTCTAAACTATGGTCATTAGAAAGAGCATATTCTAAACTATTTAGAAAAGTGGATTTGGTTTTGCAATGCAAGCATATAAGGCCCTAAAAAGTAGCATCTTCAAAGAGACGCACTGGAAGTTTGAACACATTTTTCTGGCTCTCAAATTATACCTGAAACCTTTTATTATGCCTAATAAATGTTTATTAGTGCCTTGAACAATTGAAATAAAAAGATCTGGTAAATAGGCAGTGAGACTGTCAGAAAAACTTGAGAACTATGAGAAATAGCCCTTCTGCTTTTATCGTAAGTGTTCATTTGCATAAAACTCTTCTCATTTGTAAAAAGAGAGAGAGACGGATCATAAAGAATTCAATGAATAATAGCTTCATATTTTTTGTACTTCTCAAAATTGTAAATATTTAAATGAGCCACAGGAAGTTATTGTGTTTAAGCAATGGATACATACCGATCGGGCCACACTGGACACAAAGCAAATGGTAGTGAATGAATTTATTGAAGATGTAGAAAATAAAATATAGAGTCTGTCATGCCATCATTACATTGCCGAGCATCAAAGCTTGCATCTTAAAGGCCTTAAATGTCATCTGAAAGACGAAGAGCTTGTTGTCCTAATGGATTTTGCAGAAAATTATTCTTTTATTACTCAGGATGCTGCGCAAGCAACAATTCATCCATTTGTTATCTACTTTCGTCAAAATGAGAAAGTAGAATCTTTAAGTTTTCACATTATTAGTGATTGTTTGTGGCATGACACTATTACAGTTCATGTTTTTATCAAGGAGCTCATCAAATATATAAGAGGACGGTTTGCACAGATATCCCACATTCATTATTTCAGTGATGGCTCCAGGGTTCAGTATAAAAATTACAAGAATTTCCTAAATTTGTGCTATCATAAGAGCGATTTTGGAATGACAGCCGAATGGAATTTTTTTGCTACTAGTCATGGGAAATCACCTTGTGATGGGATTGGAGGTACAACGAAGCGGTTAGCAACAAGAGCAAGCTTGCAACGGCCACTTAATGGACAAATTCTTACTCCCCTAGATCTGTTTCACTTCTGCTCTGAAAACATTAATGGAATTAAATTTGTTTTCGTCAATAAAGGTGAAACTGAAAAAAATATTGTGTCACAAGAAGAGAGGTTTAAACTTGGACAAACTGTAGCAGGCACTAGAGAAAATCATCACTTTTTACCTATTGATGAAACAATTCAGGTCATCAGAGTTTCAAATGATTGTTCATCTTTTCTAGCTAAAATGGGTCACATTAATGAAGGAGGCATATTAATGTCTGCTCTCCAACCAGGACAATATGTTGCATGCATCTATGAAAACATGTGGTGATGAAAACATGTGGTGGATTGGGAATATCTGTGAGACCTCCACAGAGCAAAGGGATGCATTAATAAACTTTATGCACCCATATGGTCCAGCAAATTCATTTTATTGGCCACCAACACAACATTATTGCAGTAATTCCAGCTCCATCAGTAAATTCATCTGGCCGGCAATACATCACTCCTCCTGATATTCATCAGAAAATTAATGTAACATATCAAAAATTGAAATAGGTTAGAGGAAACAATCCAAGGAACCCAAGAGTGCCTTCTAATTTTACACAGGGCACTTAAATAATTTTACTATCAGGCTTGGGAACCTGTGTAAAGAAACCCTTATCAGGCTTGGGATCCTGTGGTAAAGAAACCCACCCGTGGCTGTTGTTGCTATGCTATCGGGCGTGGCCCCTATGGCAATGGGAATGCTGGTTTTCTCAGGTGAAATGAAACTAGCAGTGGTTAGGCCACCATGGACCATAGCAACTCATTTATACACTTCTTTTCCATTAGTGTTGTTCATTAAACAGGCAACTAATAATTAGATGATTATGCAAATAAATTTTACGATTTACATTCATTCTTGATAATAATTTTGTGTGTGTGTGTTTGAGAGAGAGAGAGAGAGAGAGAGAGAGAGAGAAAGGGGGGGGAGGGGGGGGGGGAAGGTGACAACTAAGAAATAACATTGTTTCTATTGTTATTCTTTTGATATTCGGACTTAAGCTAGGTCCTATTCATCAGGAATTCTTATTTCACTTATTCCACACATTAATAAACATGTATAAGGCAAAATAAAAGATTTCAGGTATAATTTGAGTGCCAGAAAAATGTGTTCAAACTTCCAGTGCGCCTCTTTGATGATGCTACTTTTTAGGGCCTTATATGCCTGCATTGCAAAACCAAATCCACTTTTCTAAGTAGTTTAGAATATGCTCTTTCTAATGACCATAGTTTAGAATAGTTTGGAGTAAACACTTTTTTGAAAAATTTGACTAAAAATACCCATTTTTAGCACTTTTTGAAAAATCGTCAACTTCACCCTAGATTTGTGAAATAATGGAAAGCAATAGGAGAATGAAATTTCATATTCTAAGACCTTGTGTTGGTGGGTTATGGTGTGCAAAGTTTCATGTACATCCCACAATTACTTTTGGAGATATAAAAAACTAAAGTCCTCTTTTTTTAAAAAAAAACAGCTATTTTTTCGCCCAACTATGCTTCAAATTATCTATATGAAAATTGCTCAGAAATCCTTTTGTTAATATTTTACTTTAAAGAGCTTTAAAAGTTGTATAAGATGGCCAAGTTTTGTTTCTTTCATGCAAATACTTACAGAGATATCTCATCTCAAAGTTGCTGAAAATTAAAGGATGCACTACTGGAAGCTGTGCTATGGTTTCAAACAAGTGACTATATCTCTGCAAGTATTGAATTTCTGAAACTAAAGCTTTACCAGTGTTCATTGAGAACATGTGTGAATGTTCATACAAAATTTCATCAAAATCCATGAGGGTCATGTGGGAGCCTCTAGACCACTTGGCATGGAATGACCCTCTAGTAAGTGGACAAAGGATGTAAAATACCCACCATGGTTTAATAATGAAAATTGGAAGATGCTGAGGAAGCAGGGGGTGTTTGAAAATGGATGCACAAATGATGACAAGCAAAGGTTCTTAGAGATTCGTGTATCTGTGAAAAGATCTATGTGTGAACCATACGACGATTGGGAACCCTAGCAAAAGATCTGACAGAGAACCCAAGAAAATGCTGGTCCTACGTAAAAAACACTAAGTGGGTCTAAGGCATCAGTTGAGTCCCTTATTGACCAGTCTGGACTGGCAGTTGAAGATAGCAAAATGGAACCTGAAATTTTAAATTTCCCGTTCAAGAAATCATTCACAAAGGAGAATCATACAAACATAATCAAAACGGAAGCTGAAGTTTTAAATTTCATGTTCAAGAAATCATTCACACAGGATAATCGTACAAACATATCATTATTGGACCATTGGACAGACTCTCATATTGATGACATAGTAATAAGCAGCTGTGGTGTACAGAAACAGCTTGAAGGCAAATAAATCTCGAAGTCCGTATGGAATCCCAGTTCAATTTTACAAAGGGTACTCTATGGCATTGGCCCTTAGGTAGCTTGCATTTATTGTGAATCTCTCACCTGGCACAGAGTCTCAAGCAACTGGAAAAAAAGTACAGGTGACTACAGTATATAAGAAGGGTAAGAGAAGAGATCTGCAAAATTGCAGACCAGTGTCCCAAACTTTGACTTGCTGCAGAATCCTTGATCGTATTCTCAGTTCAAATGTAATAAACTTTCTTGAGGCTGAGAAGCTTATATCCACAAATCAGCATGGTTTCAGAAAGCATCACTGGTGCAAAGCTCAACTTGCCCTTTTGTCACATGATATACTTAGAAGTATGGGTGAATGGAAACCGGCAGATTCCATATTTCTAGATGTCCAGAAAGCATTTGACATGGTGCTCCATTGCAGGCTGTTAACAAAGGTACAAGCATGTGGAATAAGTTCACAGATATGTGAGTGGCTTAAAGATTTCTTAAGTAATAGAACCCAGAACGTTGTCCTCAATGGCAAGTGTTCATCAGAGATCAGAGTATCGCCAGGAGTGCCCCAGGGAAGTGTGATAGGACCGCTGATGAAATGATTTGGTGGACAGAGTGGGCAGCAATCTGTCGTTGTTTGCTGATGTTGCTGTGGTGTATGGTGAGATACTGAAGTTGAGTGACTGTAGAAAGATGCAAGATGACTTAAACAAAATTTCTAGTTCGTGTGATTGATGGCAGCTAGCTTTAAATGTAGGAAACTGTAAGTTAATGTGGATGAATAGAAAGAACAAACCTGTAATGTTCAGTTACTAGTGTCTTGCTTGACACAGTCAAGTTGTTTATATATTTGGGTGTAACGTTGCAGACCAATATGAAATGGGAACGAGCATGTGAAAACTGTGGTAGCGAAGGCAAATGGTCGACTTCAGTTTATTGAGAGAATTTTAGGAAAGAGTGGTTCGCCTGTAAAGGAAACCACATATAGGACTCTAGTGTGACCTATTCTTTAGTACTGCACAAGTGTTTGGGATCCTTACCAGTTTAGATTGAAGGAAGACATTGAAGCTGTTCATGGGTGGGCTGCTAGATTCGTTAGCAGTAGGTTGGAGCAAAATGTAAGTGTTATGGAGATGCTTCTGGAACTCAAATGGGAATACCTGGAGGGAAGACTATGTTCTTTTCAATAAACACTATTGAGAAAATTTAGAGAACTGGCATTTGAAGCTGATTGCCAAACAATTCTGTTGCCACCAACATTCATTGTGAAGATAAAATTTGAGAAATTGGGGCTCATATGGATGCATATAGACAGCTGTTTTTCCATTGCACTATTTGCGAGTGGAACAGGAAAGGAAATGACAAGTAGTGGTACAGGGTACTGTCCGCCACACACTGTATGGTGGCTTGCGGAGTATCGATGTAGACGTAGAAGCAAGCATTTTATTTACCAGCCAAAGGTGTGGAACCATATTTAATGCTGTCTGGAAAATGAATGACATGGCATGAAGTATTGGAGGCTTAGTGGTCACATGAACAAAGACTATGAGCTTGAGTTACACAAGAATGATGTTTATAGAATCTGTGTTGGTTCATGTCTCCAAAATTTAATTCATGAACAGGGTTAAAGCCCCAGTTTCATGTTCCATAATTCTACAGTAAACTTGAATAAGTGGTCAATAGTTCTGTACATTGCCCTCTTTTACCTTCTTAAAAATCTGGGACAACCTGTCATTTCTCCATTTGGATGCGTTCCCCCATTCCTCCAGAGCCCCACAGCCACAGTACATTGTTGGTAGAAGAGGGGGTGGTCTGTGCACAGAATTAATGGTATAATCTGACAGATACCCTGAGATATTCAGTGACTTTCATCTGTTAAGTGATTTTATTAAATGACTTTTTAAAATGGTGTATTAATGTAATTTCCTTTATGATACTATTTTTGCTGAATATGGAGTAAGATTTTAGAAATATTGATCTAAGTACTTCATTATCTCACTGAAAAATGAAAGAGTATCTGCATTTTTATTTCAGTGTCATCCTCATAGCAGCAGCACATGGTGCAACTGAAGACCTCTTACAGAAATTGCTTTCCCTGGTGCATAGTACAATGATTTTTACAGTTGGCGCAGAGGAGATAAAGTCACCACGTAATATTGAAAGACTGAAGAAGGACCTGAGGGTATGCTTGATGCTTATCACATTTTTATTGAGAAGTAGTCTTATTTCACAGCCTTTCACAGAGGTAGGGTTCTAAATACCTCCCATTGTGTCCCTAGGTAAAGAACATCATATCAAGAAGCTTGCCTCTCCCCCCTCTCTGCACAGAGAAGTTTTGCTACCCACCTAACTTTTGCAATAAGCTTATCTGTACGTATGAGAGAGAGAGAGAGAGAGAGAGAGAGAGAGAGAGAGAGAGAGAGAGAGAATGAATTTGCCTATGCGCTACTTTTAATATGAGAATGGATGCCACCCTAATTTTTGTACATTCTTTACAGTTGTTAATTTTCATTATTTGAAGCTAAAAGAATCTTTAACAGTTTCCTTTAATGCCAAGAAAATTTGATTGAAAGTGTGAAGCACAGTTCAAGTTACAGATTTTTCGTCCATGCTAGAATAGTGTAGCAAATATTTGGCCTGGACTAAACCCACTGTCATGCCAGCATCAATTGGTTAAGCACAATCGCTTTGTCATCCTCCTCCTACTCTTCTTCCTACTCCTACTTCTGTAGCCGTTGGTTAAGTGACAGACCTATTTAACTGGACTTTATATATTCCTCTATGTTTATAATGAACTATTTTTGTAGACCTTTTAATGATGTTAGTAATTGCTTTTAAATTAATAACTAGTAGAAAACCGCACTAAAAGCGTGAATTAAGTGATTAATTCATTCACACACAAACAAGAGAAACAGTGGGATTCCACTCCCACAATGCAAAGAAAATGCTATGATAATAATTATTTATGCTTGTAATTTATCAGAGTAATGTAAATAAGTACTGTTTGTAGAGGAGTAGATCTGCCCAGGGTCAAATAAGATAAAATATCATAAACTTATTTTTTTTTTTTTTTAAATCATTGTCTTATCCATACCCAATATATTGCTTGAATTAATCTAACACAACACAACAGCATAAAAAATTTAAAATTTTTCACAAAATGGACCTTTATCATTATAGGAAGCAATGAATACGAGAAGAAATTGCCAAAAACTAATCAGTCAACTATTTTAAGGAGGTGGTTTCACTTTTGAATATAATTTTAAATTTTTTTCACAAAAATAATCCTTATTATCGTAGTAAGCAACAAATATAAGGAGAAATTGACAAAAAGTAAACAATCAGTTGTTTTAAAGAGGTGGTTTCACTTTGTAACTGCTGGGACATACAGTTTTCTACCATCCATCATTTCATGGCAGATATTTTAAAGCTGTTACACATTTTTCCTTGACACAGTTTCACATCACTAAACTTCCATGGACTCATAATGCCTAAAACAGATTATAGTTGTAAGTGACAAGCAAAAATAGGCCTAAAATTCAATAAATTTATATCAAAAGTACATAATGCTGCAGTGGTTTTGTTTCATGAAAGCATGTCTGTGTTGAACCCCTCTGTGATCACACTTTGTTGCTTGGGATCACAATCAAATTTCATTGAATGGTTTTGAATGGTACCTGGTTGTTCCACTCTGTATACAAAAGCAAAAATTGTGGTTGCACTGCACCCCAAAGGGGTCAGGTCATGTTCAGTGTTGTTGGAGCCCCACAATGTCCTTAGAGTAAGGCTGAATCATCCAGCGGGCGTCAGCAGTACCGAATGTTGTCGAACATTGTCATGTTGCTTATCGCTCTGCGAGCTGTTGTTTTTGACAGCAAAATGTGTGGAAATCAATGCCCCAAGGGAAGAGGTGTTTTCATTGACGCTCTATGTGCCACCCCCTGCGGGCTTTTTGTGTTGGTTCTGAGTGGCAGTGTGCCAGGAATGTTTTTCCTGTATCACCCATAAGGAAACCGCTTGATTTTGATGCTGGGTGTCATGATTATGACCTCCATCACAGAGTTATCATAAGAAGATGTGAGATTTGGGTGAGAGTGTGACAACCTGTATGTTGTATGACACATCTACGATGTCATTGGGTAGAATTATGGTGAAATTTGGTGCCAATGTGACATCATTAACTCACCTTACATCTCACATGCACTTATGTTCTGTGGCCTGTTTCCTGCATGTGTCACCACCTTGCTGTTTGATGTGTTAACAAGCCCGAAGGTTATGCCACAGGGCTCCATGCTTTTGCACCTTTACAGAGAAAGGCTGTAGGCAGCTTTGAGCCAAATGTCAAACTTATGCATCACATTGGGAGACAATTACAGGGTTTCAAAAAAGTGATACTTTGTAGGCATAGTGTATTACAATTTTATTATTGTACTCGATTCACAAAATACTCCTACTACCACCACCACCACCACCACCACCACCACCACTGCTACTACTATTAATAATAATAAGTAATTTTAATGGCCTGCTCCATTGCAGAAATTTTTTTGCCTGACATTCCAGTAAAGTTGCTGCAGTTTCAAAGACTCTGTATGAAAATTTCAGTTGTTGGGTAACCATACAATTTACTGTCATGACAGACCGTCAAGTGTAAATTATGATTACTTTTACAGCTATATCCCTACTCTCAAACACTGTGAAGTGCGTGGCAGGGGGTACATCCCATTTTACAGTTATTAGAGCTTTTCCCCATTCCATTCAAGTATGGAGCCCAGGAAAAATGATTGCTTAAACACCTCTGTGCATATTGTGATTAGTCTCACCTTGTCTTTGCAATCCATTGGGATTGATGCCTGGGGGGTTGTAGTATATTCCTACATTCATCTCTTGAATTTGGTCCTAGAAATTTTCTTAGGCTTTCACTGCATAGCTGGGTCTGTATTCAAGCATCTGCCAGTTCAGTTCTTTCATCATCTTATGACACTCTTCCATGGAGCTGACAGACCAGTGGCCAATTGTGCTATCGTTCTTTGTATCCACTCAATATCCACTATTAGTCCTGTTTGGTATGGATCCCACACATTTGAGCAGTATTCTAGATGTGTACCAAAAGTGATTTGTATGAAATCTCCTTTGTAGGTAGATTGCATTTCCCTAGGACTGTATCAGTGAACTGCAGTCGTCTGCCTTACATGCCACTGACATTGTGTTATCACTCCATTCCATTTCTCAACAAATTGTTACACTCAGATATTGTCTGAGTTAACCAATTCCAACTGTGACTTATTGGTATTGTAACCAGAAGATAATACATTGTACTATTTTCTGAACAATTTTAAATTTGGAACATTTCATCCAAGTTGCTAATCTTTGTACCACTTTGAAAACTTATCGAGATCAGAATGAATATTTGTGCAGCTTTTTTCAAATGATATGTCATTATAGCTAATTACATTCTCTGCATCTAAGGTTCCTATTAATATTGTCTGAAAAGTCATTAATAAACACTTAGCATGAGCTGAGAGTCCCAATGCACATTCCTGGGGCACATCTGAAGCTACTTCTACATTTGTCAATGACTATCAATCCAAGACAACAAGCTATGTCCTGCTCACCAAAAGATACTCAGCTTAGTCTCTAATCAGTCAGAGACAAGGGTGTTTCCAGGAGTTCCGCAGGGAAGTTGTAATAAGATCACTATTATTCTCTATCTCCAAAAATGATCTGATGGCAGGATGAGCAGCAATCTGCAGCTATTTGCTGATGATGTTATGGTGTTCGAGAAGGTGTCATTGTTTAGTGACTTGTAGGAGGATAAGAGATGACATGGACAAAATTTCTATTTGGTGAGTGAATGGCAACTAGCTATAAATGTAGAAAAATGTAAGTTAATGCAGATGAATGGAAAAGCATCCCGTAATGTTTTAATACAGAATTAGAAGTGTGCTGAGTGTGGTTCATCTGTAAAGGAGATCACAAGTAGAATGCTAGTACGATCCATTCTTGAGGATTGCACAAATGTTTGGTATCCCTACCAGGTCAATTGAAGGAAGACATTGAAGCAGTCCAGAGTCAGGCTGCTAGATTTGTTACTGGTCGGTTATACAAAGTGAGGCTGCGAGGTAGGTTCTAGCAATGCACAAGTTTTATGGAGATACTTCGGGAAATCAAATCGGAATGCCTGGAGGGAAGCTGATTTTTTTTTTTTTTTTTTTTTTTTTTTTTTTTTTTTTTTTTTTTTTTTTTTTTTTTTTTTGTGGAACACTATAGAGAACTGGTATTTGAAGCTGACTGCGGAATGATTCTACTGCTGCCAATGTACATTTTGAGTAAAGATCAAAAAGGTAATATAAGAGAAATTAGGGCTCATAATCGACACATATAGAGAGTTGTTTCTTCATCAATCTGTTTGCGAGTGAAAGGGAATGAATGGTAGTGTACAAGGTACCCTCTACCGTGCACCATGTAGTGGCTTGCAGAGTACGTCTGTGAATGAATGTGTACCACTTACGATGGTACTTTTGATAATAAATGTATATGTCTATATCTACATCTACACCTACATCCATTCTCTGCAGACGACTGTGAAGTGCATAGCAGACAGAGGGCAGTTTCCATCACACCAGATATATCTGTGTCCCATTCCATTCATGTATGGAACTAGACACCTCATTATGTTTGAACTCAGGATATGTTCTAAGATTTTACAAGAGATGGATGTCAATGATAGTGTATGGCAGTTTTGTGATCACTTCTGCTGCACTTCTCCTAAATGGATGTGATTTGTGCTTTCTTTCAACTGCTGTGTGCAGTTATTTTGTTCGAGAGATCATTGATGTATTGTGGTTAAAACACAGACTAACTCAGCTGCAAATTTGGTATAGATAGGGATTTCATGAAGCCATGGAGCTTTGGCAAGTTTTAACAATTTCAGCTGCATCACAATACCACTGACACTAATATCTATTTCGCTCAGCTTTGCAATGGCACAGGAATCAAATTAGGGGATTACCAATGGATCTTTCATTGTAAAAGAACATTTGAAAAATGAGTTAAGCATTTCTGCTTTTACTTTGCTACACTCAGTTTCAGTTTTCTATCTCGTTTGTGGGTGTCTGGACAACTTTGGTGCACTAACAGCTTTAACATATCTACAGAATTTCTTCAAGTTTTGTGGAAAATCTTTCGATAATATTCTGCTACAATATTCATTGACGGCTTCACATACTGCCCTCTTAACAGCCAAATGGGTTTTACTCAGGATCTCTCTAGTGCTAGTGCTGAGTTTTGAGTATATTGCACTAACAGTGAGTATAGGACAGGCTTTAAAGTGTGACTACTCACATGGGTGGAGCCATATGAACCTGAGTAACTGTTCATCAGTCATGTCATCGAGGTCCTTCTTCTCAACATCAGTACACCTAAATGTAGGAACCAAGAATTCACTCACAAACATGTAATTGGTATTCACCCTTAACTTGTTTTTGATAGTACCTTGATCCATGCCATTTATGTTCTATACCACTTTCTTACTTCCTCCTTTTTTCTACTGACATTTTTTGGAATGTGTGTATGTGGATGTACCATTACTAACCAAACAGAAAACACTTTTGAGTCTTAGTCTACATCTTCCTATTTTGTGTTTGTGGAAGATTTTGATCTGGTTCGGTTCTACCAGATCCATCAAAGTTTCTTAGATGTTGGATAAAAGTCAGTTAATTTTGTTTCTAATTTGATTTTCTCTTTTAAATGTCTTCCTTTTTTCATTTTTCAGGATAAAATCTGAACCCTTATAGGATCACTATATTGTCCATCCATCTGTCTCTCTTCTCTCTGACTGTCAAGAAGCCTTTTTCCCAGGAAAGGGTGGGTGTATCAAGTTCAAATATGTCATATGTGAAGGTCAACAGGTCCTTGGCAGTGTGCAACATTTAAGCTTCTAAGTCAATGCAGTCAAAAGATATCACCACTTATGTCATGTATTTTGATACTCTCAGTCTCGTTTATAGGGAATGTCTTATTGATGTAGAACAACAAAATTTGTCAAGAAGCAAGGTTTCACAGTATAAGTAAAGGAAAAAAATCCAAATCTGTTATCCTGTAATTGTATTACATAAAAAGTATCTTTTTTGCTATTAGAACTTACATAGCATTTGCCATCTGTCAAAAGTGTGATAGAAAAATATTACTGCATGCAAACATAAAATGTAAATTGTAGTCATATTCTAGTAAGTAAATAAAAATATTTTATTGAATCTTCTCTTTCTACTTACATAAACTGAAGTTACCTGCTTGCTTCATTTCATCTGTCTGGATCAGTCTCAGGAACAACTGTAGAGATTTTGATCAGGTATGGAATTCCCAGGACTGATCTCTTGCCAGTATTGACATCAATAATAGACTAAAATTGCTGGGATTCTCGATTTCAGGTTTTATTTGTGTGTGTGTGTGTGTGTGTGTGTGTGTGTGTGTGTGTGTGTGTGTGTGAGAGAGAGAGAGAGAGAGAGAGAGAGAGAGAGAGTATTTTGTGTGTGTATCAAAGTGTGTTATAAAAATATTGTATTTAAAATGGTACAGAAAATTTTGGTAGGTATTTGACCAAAAATGTATACAGTGTATGAAGGGCTGCTCCTAGAATTTAAAGAATTTATCCTTGCACTGGATGTTAAGAACTGCTTCCATTTCTGTATGTATCATTTGGAGACTATTATGACCCTATTTTAAGTTACTGTGTATGGAAAAAGAAAATAGGGAGGAGATTTCTTTTTATTGTTGTTATTTTTTAAAGCTCCTGTGAATGGAACAAAAAAGTTGGGAAGAGATGGGAGAAGATAATTCTGATACTGAAGAAATGTCACTGGATGCAGTAACTGTAAAAACTGATTTCTGGTAAAAGTTAGCCAGTTACTCAAAATTTATCCATATTGCTCAGTTCCATCATATGTTTGAAGTTAATGCTTATACAAAAAGTAAACCTTTTTTGTGGCTAGTGTTTGAATTGTTCTTGTGTGGAAAATTTGCATCATACAAAGGTACCTGATGAAAAATTTTGTTTTCCTCCTCTGTGTAATCCATGTAATGAGCTGTGAGCATTTTTAGTGGGAACAGGGATTTAGATCCTAAGGTAAAATTCTGCTTGTCATCTAGTGAGAAATGTATTGAGCAAAACTGTGGGAAGTTACTGAACGTTGGATTCCCACTGCCAAGATTTTTTTGTTCTCACAGTTGCCAACTTTCTAAAGTTGATGAAGTAATGTTATGATTTTTTGACAACGAAAACCAGTGAGATCCTTCATGTCATCCAGTACCATAATTTTGCAGAAGCAAAAGAACTGCTGAGTTTCTTTAAAAGTTTTCCAGTACCAGATGATAAATATGCAGCATTTTGTGGCTCCATCACAGTGAAATTGTATGGTAATTGTTGTAAATATCCACCTCATGTGATCCATATGTCTTTGTCATGGTTGCAGCTTGTATCAATAATGAGTCACACTTGTTTATTATATTCTGAACTTTTAGGTTATTTTTTTTCTAATTTTTTGTAAATTTTTTTTAAAGGTATGTATTTCTTATATGGCTTCAGGTATGCTACCCCATTCTGGACAAATTACTGAATGGATTGGAGGGTGGGACTGATTTATTAGGCCTCCATGAGGTTATTCTTTGTCCAGAGAATCAACTACTCCAGGTAAACTTAAGTGGTTGTTACCATTAATCAGTAATTAACTATTAAAGGTTAATATTTACAAATCAGAAGCTGATGTTCATACATGCTTGTCTATTTGGGCAAATTTGATTTTACTTAGATAGTGAATTAAACAATTAAAGTAACTAATTTCACTTTGTTGAACCAGTAAAAATGTTAACTGTTATTTAGTTAACATATATGTACAAAATTTTAAAATTCTTAGAGTTATTTAAATTATGAGCAGAGAGCTGACATTGTACTAGATCAGTAACAATATTATGAAGAGGATAGGAGCTACTCGCCATATAGTGGAATGCTGAGTTGCAGGTAGGCGCAGCAAAAAGACTGTCAGAAAGTGAGCTTTTGATCAACAAGGCCTTCGTTGGAAACACACACACACACACACACACACACACACACACACACACACACACACACACACACACACTTGACCAGAGTCTCGGGCAGCTGAGGCCAGACTGTGAGCAGCAGCACATGATGGGAGAAGCAAACAGGTGATGGGGTTAAGGAGGAGGCTGGAGCAGGGAGGGGGAGGGATAATGGGGTAGGGGTGGGGGATGACAAGATGCTGCTTATGGGAGCATACAAGGATGAGGTGGAGACAGGGTGGGGCAGCTAGGTACAGTTGGGAGGTTATACAGGAGGGCAGGAGATAGCAGAAAACGAGAGAAGTAAAAATACTGTGGGTGCATTGGTGGAATAGAGAGCTATTTAGTGCTGGAATGGGAACAGGGAAGGGGCTAGATGGGTAAGGACTGTGATTAACAAAGGTGGTGGCCAGGAGGGTGACTGGAATGTAGGATATACTGCAGGGACAGTTCCCACCTGTGAATTCAGAAAAGGTGGTGTTGGTGGCAAAGACCAAGATGGCACAGGCTGTGAAGCAGTCATTGAAATGAAGGACGTCGTGTTGGACGGCATGCTCACCAACATGGTGGTCCAGCTGTTTCTTGGCCACAGTTTGTCAGTGGCCCTTCATGTGCACAGACAGCTTACTGCTTGTCATGCCCATGTAGAATGCAGCACAGTGGTTATAGCTTAGCTTGTAGATTACGTGATTTGTTTCACTCTGCCTATGATGGGATAGGTGGTGCTTGTAACGGGACTGGAGTAGGTGGTTGTGGGAGGATGTGTGGGTCAGGTCTTGCATCTAGGTCTATTACAGGGATATGAGCCATGAGGCAAGGGGTTGGGAGCAGGGATTGTGTGTGGATGGACAAAGATACTGTGTAGGTTAGTTGGAAGTGGAATACCACTGTGGGTGGGGTGGGAAGGATAGTAGGTAGAACATTCCTCATTTCAGGGCATGACAAGAGGTAGTTGAAATTCTGGCAGAGAATGTGAATCAGTTGCTTTAGTCCTGGGTGGTACTGACACCAAGACCTCCAGATGTCAGACACTCAGATCAGAACATAGAAAGCAGCACAGTCGTTGCAGCTTAGCTTGTAGATCACATGCCTTTTTTTACCAGTAGCTCTGCTTTTGATGGGATAGGTGATGCTTGTGGCCAAACTGGAGAAGGTGGTGGTGGGAGGATGTATGAGACAGGTCTTGCATCTGGGACTATTACAGGGATATGAGCCATGAGACAGAGGACTTGGAGCAAGGTTGTGTGGGGATGAACTAGGATATTGTGCACATTCGGTAGGCGGTTAAATACCACTGTGGGAGGGGTGGGAAGGATAGTGTGTGGGACATATCTCATATCACGGTACGATGAGAGACATTCAAAACCCAGGCGGAGAATGTGAGTCAGTTGCTCCAGTCCTGGGTAGTACTGAGTCATGAGGGGAATGCTCCCCTGTAGCCGGATGGTGGGATTTTTGAAGGTGGTGGACCCTCAGGGGTAGCTAGACTGTACAAAAGGGACTTCTTGATATGGAATGGATGGCAGTTGTCGACGTGGAAGTATTGCTGGTGGTTGGTAGGTTTGATATGGACAGAGATACTGATGTAGCCATCTTTGAGGCGGAAGTCATCATTGAGGAAAGTGGCTTGTTGGGTTGACTAAGACCAGCTGAAGTGACTGTGTGAGAAGTTGTTGAAGTTGTGGATGAATGTGGGTAGGGTGTCCTCACCTTCTATCCAGATAGCAAAGATGTCATTAGTGAATCTGAATCAGATGAGAGGTTTGGGATTCCGGGTATTTAGGGAGGATTCCCCTAGATGGTCCATGAATAGGTTGGCAGAGGATAGTGCCATGCAGGTGCTCATAGCCATACCACAGATTTGTTTGTATGTAGTGCCTTCAAAGAAGAAGTAATTGTGGGTGAGGATTTAGTTGGTCATGGTGACTAGTAAGAAGGTTGTAGGATTTGAATCTGTCGGGCTTTGGGAAAGATAGTGCTCAATAGCGGTAAGGCCATGGACATTGGGGATGTTAGTGAAAAGGGAGGTGGCATCAGTAGTGACGAGCAGGGCACCATGTAGTAATGGTATAGGAACTGTGGAGAATCAGTGGAGGATATGGTTGGTAACTTTTATATAGGAGGGTAGTTCGTGGGTAGTAGGCCGAAGGTGTTCAACTATGAGAGTGGAGATTCTCTCAGTAGGGTTACAGTAACAGGCCACAGTGAGGTGTCCTGGGAGTTTGGGTTTATGGACTTTAGGAAGCATGTAGAAGGTAGGAGTGCAGGGAGTGATAGGGGTGAGGAGAGAGGGAGACTGGGGAGAGTTATTGGGATAGGCCTAAGGACTTGAAGAGAGACTGGAGATTCTGCTGGATTTCTCGAATGCGGTCACCATGGCAGGGTGTGTAGGTGGATGAATCTGACAGCTGATGGAGTCTTCTGCCAGGTAATCCTTGTAGTTTAAAACAACAGTGTGGAACCTTTGTCAGCTGGTAGGATACAAGGTGTGATTGGAAAGTTTTAAGAATGAATCCGCTGCTGCTTACTGGTTTGGCGGGAGGTATACGGAGGGTGAGGAGTGAGTCATTGCCTTGTCCTTGAATGCCCTCTGACAGGAAACTGTGTTTTCTTTGTTCAGATCGTTGTGGTAGCTGGTTGAGTGTGGGTCTCTTAGTGCTTGTTGCCAGATTCTGCCTGCATGAAAATGGACATAAAAACAGACCAATGAGTTTGTGTGAAATTTTGTTTTAAAACCGGGAAATCAACTTCTGAGACTTACAAACTATTAAAAACAGATTTTTGAGATAATTGTATGAGCCAGTCAAATGTCTTTGTCTGGTTCACCAGATTTGAAAACGGCCGCGTATCACTTGTAGATTAAGTACGGTCTGGCCATCCTTCCACCTCAAAAACTAATGAAAATGTTGTGAAAGTTCACGACTTAGTGCACTCTGATCGAAGACTTACAATTAGGGAGATGGCTGATGAACTTAATTTGAGTTTCTTTGCAGTTCAGTCAGATTTAACTGAAAACTGAACATGCATCGAGTGTCCGCAAAATTCATTCCAAAAGTGTTTTCAAGTGATCAGAGACAATACTGACTTGAAGTGTGCCAAGAACTGATTAATCCGACTAAAAATGACCCAGATTTGTTAAATATGGTAATTTCAGGTGGCAAATTGTGGTACATGATCCTGAAACCAAAGTGCAGTCTTCGCAGTCGAAGACTCCACGTTCACCATGACTGAAAAAAGTGCAGCAAAGTCGGTCTAAGGTGAAGACCATCTTGGTGGTTTTTTTCGATTCTACTGGTATTGTGCATCATGAATTAACCCCTGGAGGACAGACAATTTACCAGGAATACTACAAATGTGTCCTTGAGCATTTGTGCAAAAAGGTGCGGAAGAAAAGTCCTGCATTGTGGAAATACAGGGGTTGGGTGCTACACCATGACAATGCTCAGGCTCATTGTGCCTTCTCCCTCATTGAATTTTTGACCAAGTAACAAAATTCCTGTGCTTCGACAACCACCATATTCCCCTGATTTGACCCCTGCAGTCTTCTACCTGTTTCCTAAACTGAAATTTTCATTGAAAGGAAAGTGATTTGACTCGATTGAAGACATCCAGGCAAATATGGAGAGTCTGCTTAACACACTTCAGGAAAAAAAATTCCATGTATGTTTCCATAAGTGGAAACGTGATTGGAGTCGGTGTGTTCGAAGGGGACTATTTTGAAGGAGATGCATCACAGTAGCATGTAAATACCACCATTGCACAATTACCAGCCCATTCTTAAAACTTTCCAGTCGCACCTCGTATAAGGTTGGGATCAGTTTTTAGGTGGTGGATTGCTGTTCTTTTTGCAGATGTGAGGTTAGTTTGCATGTTGAGGGATTTGGGGAATGATGGTGAGCAAGGTTCGAGGTTAAGCAATTCTGGAAGGTTAACAGGAGGTGATACGCAGGCAGTGGGGATGGATCAGGGTTGGATGGAGGTATGAACTGAGTCAGGAAGGGTTTAACATTGGCCTTTGGTTGGGTCTGATTGATAGGGTGGGTGGCTAAAAAGTGTTTCCACTGCAGGGACTGGGAGAAGGAATGAAGGTCTTTAACAAGTGCTTCGCATCTACATTTGGGGGTGGGACAAAAGGCGAGGCCTTTGGAAAGGACTGACACTTCTGCAGGGCTAAGGCTTTTGGAGGAAAGGTTCATGTGTATGTTTTGGTTCTGGATTCTGAATGGTGGTGGGAGGGAATTTTAGAGGATGGGGTAAATGTAGCAGGTTTGTGAGACAGGGTTTGTCAGCTGTGAGGAGATGTGAGGGAGGTTTGGAGGTTATTGTTGAGGTGGTGGAGGATAGTAGGCAGGAGTAGGAAGTAAACAGGGTGGAGAGTTTTTTGAGGTGGTGTTGTGTATGTTGCTCTAATTCCTGGAGGGACAGAGTTTCAGTGTGTGATATGGGACCCAGGATTTGCAATGGCATAGCAGAAAATTTTTGCAGATCAGGAGGTGGTGTTGCCAAGAAGTTCTGGACCTGATTGATATGGCTTTACAGGACTATGTTGGTGAGGGTTGAGGACTGGTGGAATCTAAACAGATGGAGGTTATTGTGGAAGGAAGGGTGGCAGCCAGAGATGTGTAATTTGATGGTAAACCAATTTGGGGGGATTCTATGAGCCAAGCAACAATGCAGGAACAATATTTGGGACTCGGTTCTGACTAGGATGAGCAAATTTTTGTGTACTGACACAGATGGAAGGAGGAAGGATGGATGGTGGGAGGTAAAAATGGCTAAAAATACCATAATTACTTTGCCAACCTTGTACAGAAACAGATCTCCTGTGCCTTATCTCTCCAGTCACCCACCACCTCCCAAAATCCCACCATTTGGCCACAGAGGAGCATTCCCCTTATGACACACCCAAACCTCCAGATGTCAAACATTCAGATTGGTACCAGATGTTGTTCATCGATAGAGTATCAACCAAAACACCAATTTAGTTTGTGTTATGTGCTATTGCCCAGTAGAACGTGCACAAATGGTAATTAAAAGTAACACCAGAACTACAGAGCACCGGAAAACGGTATCTATCGGTCATTGTTTCATCAGTCCCATGGGTGAATTGGTAGAGTGTGCAGTTGTCGTGCCAAAGATCACATTCAAACTCCACTGGTGACAACTTTTTGTACCTGTTTATGCAAGAAACTGTTATATGGGAGAACACTTTCCTGACATGTAAAAGGACTTTTTGGAGTTTGTAACAGTGTTCTATTGGCAGTCTGCTTTTGCTTCCTTAGTTGAACATTGTGTACTTATTATTGATCTTATTATTTTGTTTATTATTATTACTATTAGTTTTATTATTATTATTATTATTATTATTTTTATTATTATTATTATTATTACTACTACTTTGGCACATGTGATGCAGTTATTCCTTTATTTTTCTCTTCTGATTTTATATCCTTTGACACTACAAGTGTACTCTACAGGTCTAGTACTTTCAAAGAAGTGAAACTTAAGCTGACTGCGTAGAGAAACTTGCTGTAAAATCCAAACAGCCCTTTTACATGTCATAAACAAGGTGTCACCTATAACGCTATCATGCATAACTCAATAAATAAGAAGAAGAAGAAGAAGAAGAAGTCGTCGTCACTGGGGTTTGAACACAGGACCCTTTGTACGAAGCTCCAGTGCTCAATCAACTTCCCATGGAAGCTATATAAATTTGTTACACACAGTTACGCTTTTCCTGTGATCCGTAAATCTGGTGGTGCTTTTAATAAATGTTTACACTCTTTCTCCAGGGTGACAGCACATAGTATGAACTAAATCAGAGTTTTGGTTAAAACTCTGTGACAAACAGAGTTTAGTTCTGATCTGAGTGTCTGACATCTGGAGGTCTTGATATCAGTACCACCCAGGACTAAAGCAACTGATTCACATTCTCTGCCAGAGTTTCAACTACCTCTTGTCATGCCCTGAAATGAGGAATGTTCTACCTACTATCCTTCCCACCTCACCCACAGTGGTATTCCACTTCCAACTAACCTACACAGTATCTTTGTCCATCCACACACAATCCCTGCTCCCAACCCCTTGCCTCATGGCTCATATCCCTGTAATAGACCTAGATGCAAGACCTGACCCACACATCCTCCCACAACCACCTACTCCAGTCCCGTTACAAGCACCACCTATCCCATCATAGGCAGAGTGAAACAAATCACGTAATCTACAAGCTAAGCTATAACCACTGTGCTGCATTCTACATGGGCATGACAAGCAGTAAGCTTTCTGTGCACATGAAGGGCCACTGACAAACTGTGGCCAAGAAACAGCTGGACCACCATGTTGGTGAGCATGCCGTCCAACACGACGTCCTTCATTTCAATGACTGCTTCACAGCCTGTGCCATCTTGGTCTTTGCCACCAACACCACCTTTTCTGAATTCACAGGTGGGAACTGTCCCTGCAGTATATCCTACATTCCAGTCACCCTCCTGGCCACCACCTTTGTTAATCATTGTCCTTACCCATCTAGCCCCTTCCCTGTTCCCATTCCAGCACTAAACAGCTCTCTATTCCACCAGTGCACTCACAGTATTTTTACTTCTCTCATTTTCTGCTATCCCCCACCCTCTGTCTAATCTACCGACTGCACCTAGCTGCCCTACCCTCTCTCCACCTCATCCCTGTTTGCTCCCACAAGCATAACCTTGTCATCCCCCACCCCTACCCCATTATCCCTCCCCCTCCCTGCTCCAGCCTCCTCCTTAACCCCATCACCCATTCACTTCTCCAATCATGTGCTGCTGATCACAGTCTGGCTTCATCAGCCCGAGACTCTGCTTGTGTGTGTGTGTGTGTGTATTTCCAACAAAGGCCTTGTTGATCGAAAGCTCGCTTTCTGACAGTCTTTTTGTTGTGCCTATCTGCAACTCAGCATCTCCACTATATGGTGAGTAGCGACTATCTTTTTCGTAATATTGTTACATTCCATACTGGATTTTCCATTGTTTGCTTAAGGAAAGGAAATTAACTGCTTGCAAAATCCAAGTAGTTGAATGTATAACGATAGAAAAATTTTAATGACTTGAAGTATAGTAGCAAATGTATTCAGTGTTAATTGTTGGTAAACACTGTATTTGTACTATACAGATAGAATCATAATAGAACCTACATTGCAGGCAAATAGGAGACATTAAAACAAACAGAAAAATCTGTTTGAATATGGGTCCCATTTTGTTAATGAATTACCATTTTTTATTCCGTCTGTAAGTGACCAAGAACTAGGTTAGCATCTTCTGTGCTCAAATTTAGATTTGTAACAAATGTGGCTCAGTGGCTGAATGAGAGGCAGACTACAAATCTAAATACCTGAAGTCCAATCCCAGTTTGATTTTATGTTTTTTCCTTTCACACGTCATTCCTTTCACCTCTGGCAATGATTAGTGCATGTGAGAAAAAGCCAAATTGTACCATGATTTGGATTCTACATTATACTGTAGGTCCTCCTTCAGCTGGACTAAGTCAGTTGAAGCCGAGAGTATACCATATCAGTTTGGTCTATGCTTAGTAATGCTATACAATGTTCAAAGCAACCTTTGTAATGAGGCAATGTTGACTTTAAACATGTTTTTTTTTCCATGTTATACATTCAAATATCCCAACCTCGGCTGCACAACAGCTCTGCTTCATGCCCCAGTACATTTTTTCAAATATTGTTGTATTTTCTTATTTTGTATTGCATTAAACTCTCATCATTTTTGTAGGTTATTTTAATAACCCTTGGAGAAAAACATCTATCAGATTATAACACTATTATTAAAAGAACAGTTGCTACGCACAATATAGTGGAGATGCTGAGTCAGAATAGGCACAATAAAAAGACTGTCACAAAATGAGCTTTCGGCCAACAAGGTCTTTGTTGAAAATAGACAAAACACACACACACACACACACACACACACACACACACACACACACACCTACACCTACGTACAAACGTACACATAACCACAGTCTCTGGCAGCTCAAGCCAGACTCAGCAACTCTGCTATATGTTGAGCAGTAACTATCCTTTTCATAATATTGTTACATTCCATCCTGGATTTTCCATTGTTTGATCTGTCAGATTGTCTTTTGTTGTTGTTTTGAATACAACCTGAACTCTACAGTCTTTGCAAAAAAACAGCAAGGCATAGTGAAAGAAAGCATAAGAATAAATGGAGCACGAGTAGCGATATTGGTTTGTGTATCTTTTAGATCATATAACCCAATTGAAAAACATCAAAGGATAACAGACAACATGTTTAATCATGTGTGGTAGCAAAGAAAGTAGGGATGAAGCTCATGGAAACTTGAGCTTGCTACTCTGACATGTCATCAGATGGCACTTGGGCATACATGGCACTTGGAATCACAAAAGGCTTGGACACCCAGAAAACATTCGTACTGATAACATATTGCTGTTGTGCTTTTCAATCTGAAGACTGATTTGATGCAGCTCTCCATGCTAGTCATCCGAGTGCAAGCCTCTTCATCTCCGAATAACTACTGCAGCCAATTCTCATTTGAACCTGCTTACTGTATTCATCATTTGGTCTCTCTCTGCAGTTTTTACACCCCCCACCCCCCTCCTCTTGTACTTCTCTCCATTACCAAATTGATGACTCGTTGATGACTTGAGACACATCCTATCAGTTATCCCTTCTTTTAGTCTGATTACATCTTAAATTCCTTTTTTCCACAATTTGATTCCGTATGTCTTCAATTAGTAACTTGGTCTATCCATCTAATCTTCATCATTATTTGAGCACCATATTTCAAAACCTTCTGTTTTTATTGTTTTCAGAACTGCTTATTGTCCATGTTTCACTTTCATAGAAGTCTACACAACAGAGAAATATCTTCAAAAAAGACTTCCTAACACTTAAATTTGTACAAGGGTGGTTTGGTAAGTCTGGTAAATTGTAACAAAAGAATGGAAACAATTTTGTTGTGCTTTCATGATTGGTAAACTTGGTTATTCCAAGGATTGCATAAAGAATTTCAACAGTGTGCAGCATACAGTTCATTGTTGACAGCTATCTGAATTGGTCAGTGTGTTGTCTGCTTGTCAAAATGGAGGAAACGTAATTTTATGCTGTCATTAAACATGTTGGTTTGAAGGGTTGGACTGCCACACATATCAAAACAGAATTGTATGAAGTTTATTCAGACTCTGCATCATTGAAAACCATTTACTTTTGGGTTAATGAATTTAAAAGTGATTGGACAAGCACCAAAGACAAAGCATGCTCTGACCATCCCGCTGAAGTCACCACAATGGAAATTATTGACAAAATATAATCTACAGTAATGTAAGAGTGCCAAATAAAAATTTATGAGATTGCTGAGACTGTAGGTGTCTCAACTGAGCGAGCGTATAATGTCCTGCGTGGAGAATTAGCTATGAAGAAGCTGTGTAAGAGCTGGGTGCCACGATAGCTCCCAGTTGATCAAAAGCATATCCAGCACATTTCAACACAATGTCTGGTGGTGTTAATCATGATCTGCAAGACTTTTTGTACCAATTTGTAACTGTTGATGAAACTTGGATCCATAATTATGCACCAGAGTCAAAACAGCAGACAGAACAGTGGACAAAGGCAGGTGATCGTGCACCAAAGAAGGAAAAGATCATTTTGTCAGGTGGTAAGGTGATGGCCACTGTTTTTTTGCGTTTCCAAGGAATAATCCTCATAGATTACCTTGAAAAGGTAAAGCCATATCTGGACCCTATAATGCTTCATTGTTGGATCATTTGAAACTTGAGTTGGGTGAAAAGAGATTGAGATTGGCATGCACTTTCACCATTGTTATGGCTGATGTGTGGGATTGTCTTGGCGAAAAGCACTTTTTTAGTGTTCTTTTGCCAGGATAATGCACCATCACAGACATCAGTGATAACAATGGCGAAAGTGCATGACTTGGGGTTTGAATTGGTTTCTCATCCTCCCTGTTCACCAGAATTAGTGCCAAGTGACTTCTTTCTGTTCCCTAACTTTGGATTGCTGGAAAGATATTTTCATCACATGAGGAAGTGGTAGTTGCAGTCAACGAGAATTTTGCAGAGTTCGCCAAAACCTGTATTTCTGCATGTATGAAAAAGCTGGAGGATCACTGGCCCAAGAGTGTATCCATCAGAGGAGACTATTTTGAGAAGTAATGTGAGTTGTTTATGAAACAAGCATTTTTTCTTGCTTTTTTTTATTGGGCTCATCATATCATTCCCATATTGGGTGTTAATTAATTTTGTTTTTCAGGAGGGATTTTCTTGCTATAACCAGTCTACATATTCTCCACTTT
Source organism: Schistocerca serialis cubense (assembly GCF_023864345.2). Classification (NCBI taxonomy): domain Eukaryota; kingdom Metazoa; phylum Arthropoda; class Insecta; order Orthoptera; family Acrididae; genus Schistocerca; species Schistocerca serialis. The sequence goes on along the minus strand of NC_064641.1, from coordinate 235,915,516 downwards.
GACCATCATCAGCTATTTTGTTGCCCAAATAGCAAAACTCATCAACTACTTTTTGTGGCTCATTTTCTAATCTAGTTCCTTCAGTGTCACTTGATTTAAACCAACTAGATTTGACTACTTTTGTTCTACTTCTGTTAACATTCATTTTAAACCACCTTTTGAAGCCAGTATCCATTCCGTTAAACTGCCCTTTCAAGTCCTTTACTGCCTCAGGCAGGATTACAATGTCATTGGGAGACCACAAAGCTTTTTATTTCTTCTACCTGAAATTTAATTTCCTTCCCAAATTTCTCCTTGGTTTCTTTTACTGCTTGCTCAATGTGGAGATTAACATTGGGGATAGGCTACAACCCTATCTCACTTGCTTCTCAGTCACTGCTTCCTTTTCATGTCCTTATGTCCTTTAACTGCAGTCTGCTGTCTGTACAAGTGGTACGAGGGTCACTCCAAAAGAAATGCACACTATTTTTTTTAAATCCATCTTTTATTCTACATGTTTGAAAGTTTTACAGTGTGTAGATACATCCTTTAGGAACAATATTTTCATTTCTCCACATAATTTCCATCCCTATCAACTGCCTGACGCCATCTTGGAACCAGCGCCTGTATACCTGCATGGTAAAATTCTGGACCAACCTGTTGGAGCCACTGTTTGGCAGCGTGCACAAGGGAGTCATCATATTCAAACTTTGTTCCACGAAGAGAGTCTTTCAGTTTCCCAAAGAGATTATAATCACATGGAGCCAGGTCAGGACTGTAAGGCAGGTGTTTCAGTGTTTTCCATCCGAGTTTTGTGATCGCTTCCATGGTTTTTTGACTGACATGTGGCCGTGCATTGCCGTGCAGCAGCAAAACATCCTGCTTTTGCCGATGTGGTCAAACACGACTCAGTCGAGCTTGAAGTTTCTTCAGTGTCGCCACATATGCATCAAAGTTTATGGTGATTCCACTTGGCATGATGTCCACAAGCAAGAGTCCTTCGGAACTGAAAAACACCGTAGCCATAACTTTTCCAGCAGAAGGTGCGGTTTTGAATTTTTTTTTCTTGGGTGAATTTGCATGATGCCACTCCATTGATTGCCTCTTCGTCTCTGGCGAAAAATGATGGAGCCATGTTTCATCACCTGTCACAATTCTTCCAAGAAATTCATCTCCACCATTCTCGTACTGTTCCAAAAGTTCGCTGCATGCCATTTTTCTTGTTTCTTTGTGAGCCACTGTCAACATCCTGGGAATCCACCTAGCACAAACCTTTTTTAACGCCAACACTTTCAATATTCTGCAAACACTTCCTTCCCCTATCCCAATGTAGCGTGACAATTCGTTCACTCTGATGCATCTGTCAGCAGTCACCAATTTGTTAACTCTCTGCACATTGTCTGGAGTGTGTGCAGTATGAGGCCTACTGCTGCGAGGACAATCCTCAATATTGCCGTGCCCACTTTCATCACGTAACCTGCTTGCCCACCAACTAACTGTACTGTGAATGACAGCAGCATCTCCAAACACCTTTTTCAACCTCTTGTGGATGTTTCCCACTGTCTCGTTTTCACAGCACAGAAATTCTATGACAGCACGTTGCTTCTGACGAACGTCAAGTGTAGCAGCCATCTTAAAGACGTGCTGTGACAATGCCATTCACGGGAACTGGTTGAACTAAGTTTGAAAACAAGTGGGGAAGGATGTATCTACACACTATAAAACTTTCACACATGCAGAATGAAAACTGTATTTTTACAAAAATAGTGTGCATTTCTTTTGGAGTGACCCTCGCAGATAGCCTTTCACTCCTAGTATGTTGTCTCCACTACCCTCAGAATTCCTGAGAGTGCATTCCTGTCAGCATTGTCAAAAGATTTCTCTAACTTTGCAAGTGCTATGAATGGAGATTTGCCTTTCTTTAGATAAGGCTTAGGATCAGTAACGCTTTGCATGTTCCTAAAGTTCTCCAGAATCCAAACTGGTCTTCCCTGAGATTGGCTTCTAATAAATAATTCATGTCAGTATTTTACAATCATGTCTGCCTCCATTGCTGAGTGATTAGCGCTGCTGACTTCCATGCAGAAGACCCGGATTTGATTCCCGGTACTGCCAGAGATTTTTCTTTGGTGTGAGGACTGGAACGGAGTGCATCAGCGTTATGATACCAACTGATGAGCTACATGACTGAGTAGTAGCAGCTCCAGGTTATGAAAAAGGACAATGGCCAGGAGAGTGATGTACTGATCCCCATCCCCCTACGTACTTCATCAAGTGACACCATCGGCAGATGATGTCTCGGATCTAATTTCTCCAATACTCCGAGCGTTTACCTATATCTTCCCTAGACACTTTCTTGAATAAAGATTTAACTCCTGTGTACTTCAACTTTTTGAGCAAGCATCTCAAAAGATGGTTGAATATAAGAGACAGTGGAGAAGCTGAGATGTTACACCCATTTTGGTTACTTTAATTAGTATCCCAACCCACCATGTGGTTTCTTATTGATAATATTCTTGAAGCATTTGGTTGGGGTGTAGCCTTGTATGGAATGAAAATGGAACAATAAACACTGCAAACAAGAAGTTAATTTTGAGCCTAGTTGTTGGCAGAAGACCAAATGCACTCATTCTCAAAATCACTTTGGAAAATTTTGAAGGAATGGGAAAATTGGAGGGGGAGACCATTACACTATAGTCGTAGAAGTTACAGATGAAGTGATATTACTCTGTAAATATTATAGAAAGAGTTATTGGAAAATAAAACAAGCCAACTGTGAGAAACACAGTAACATTATATGAGAAAAAGTGAAAGCTACAGCTCCAAAAGTTTCTGTTTGATAATACTGTAAAGAACTACTCATTGCAATCAATGATGGTTCATGCAGCTCTATACCAATACAGAAAATATTAGTCACTGATAGAAGATGTGGAACAGTCTGGCTGAATTCAGAGTGCTCACAGATGGTAGTGAGACGAAGACTAGCGTTGATCTCATATAAAAAGAAACAAATCTTAGAAAATTATCAGTTATGTAAATAAATAAATAAATAAATTCAAGGTTGGACAAACTACTCAACAAACATAAGAAGTATTCATGGATTAGATATATACTATGCATCCCTGTCTTGGGTTCAGAATGGTTTTTTTTGTTGTGGTACAAAAGTCTTTAACATTGCTGACAGATATCAGGGCAGGAAATTGGAAAACCCCATCTCGATCCTTCCTACCAACACCAGCTTTTCTGAACTGCTCAGGTAGGGATCCCTCCTGCAATATACTCTACATTTCTGTAATCCCCCTGGCCTCAGCTTTCGTTAGTCCCTGTACTTCATCCACCTATCCCCTTCCCACACCAGCACTACACAGCCTTCTGTTCCACCAATGCATCCACAGTCTTTTTTTCTCCTTATCTACTTCTCTCCTTTTCCACTATCTAACTTCCTGACTGCAGCAAGCTGCCCTACACTGTCTCCACCATGTCTCTGCATGATCCCACAAGCAGAACTTTATCATCACCCATCCTTACTCAGCTATCCCTACCCCTTGCTATCCCAGACTCCTTACCCCCATCACCTAGATTACTTCTCCCATCATGTGCAGCTGGTTGCAGTCTGACCTCAGTGGCCACAGACAGTGGTCATGTGTGTGTGTGTGTGTGTGTGTGTGTGTGTGTGTGTGTGTGTGTATATATTTTGTCTACTTTAGATGAAGGTCTTTTCGTGGCCAAAACCCCACATGTTTAGTAGTCTTTTTGTTGTGCCTCTCTGCAACTTAACATCTCCTCTATATTGTTATTAACGCTAAAGTTAGTACAAAACGGGTTTTGACTTTACCAGTATAAAGACATGTTAAGGAGAGCTTCTGTAAAGTTTGGAAGGTAGGAGACGAGGTACTGGCAGAAGTAAAGCTGTGAGTACCGGGCGTGAGTCGTGCTTCGGTAGCTCAGTTGGTAGAGCACTTGCCCGCGAAAGGCAAAGGTCCCGAGCTCAAGTCTCGGTCGGGCACACAGTTTTAATCTGCCAGGAAGTTTCATATCAGCGCACACTCCGCTGCAGAGTGAAAATCTCATTCTGGAAACATTTCCCAGGCTGTGGCTAAGCCATGTCTCCGCAATATCCTTTCTTTCAGGAGTGGTAGTTCTGCAAGTTTCGCAGGAGAGCTTCTGTAAAGTTTGGAAGGTAGGAGACGAGGTACTGGCAGAAGTAAAGCTGTGAGTACCGGGCGTGAGTCGTGCTTCGGTAGCTCAGTTAGTAGAGCACTTGCCCGCGAAAGGCAAAGGTTCCGAGTTCGAGTCTCGGTCGGGCACACAGTTTTAATCTGCCAGGAAGTTTCATATCTGCGCACACTCCGCTGCAGAGTGAAAATCTCGTTCTGGATAAATACATGTTGTGTGTAAAATTACATAAATTGTTAAATGGAATCATTAGATGAAAAGACTTATTAGATGAAAACAGCACCTGAATAATTTAAGAAGTAGATAATTTTCTGTTCCAACTCCGTTAAGACTCTGTTTAATGATAGAATTTATGGTAAATGAAATCAATTAGTTGATTAATGAACATTAGATCCTTTTAATTGTGGTTGTTGATAAAACAATAGGATTTTAGGTACTATTGTCCTTATAATGCGAGCTCTGGGTTTTCTCAGAACATTTGAACTGAATGCCAAAATGGATCCTTAAGATAGGTGAGATATATGATTGCCATGAACTTGTACAGCCCAATTTTGAAATCAGAATATCTGCAGGACTACTGTTATTATTGATTTTAAGCCTTTATTTGTTGTTGTTGTAATGATGTGTTTCATAGTTGTGTGTCAGTGGTATTTAACACATTAATAAATAAGTAAATGAGAGAGAGAAGTGATGTGTGCATCTGGTTGCTTTACTTCCTGAAAGAACTTATATGAGACTGTGGTTCAGCCCTGTTTTGGAGGTCGTGCTTGAATGCTTCTTGTTGCATTGAATAGTTAGTGGGTATTACATTTTTAATAACCAGATGATGACCAAAACCCCTTCTGGAATTATGGAAACACATTATTTCTCATTGTTACAGCCAGCTTAGAAATTTAAAACTGGAAGCAGGCAGAAGGTAAAATAATGCCATAATTACGTGATTACTTAATTTACTCTGCCAAAGGACTCTAAGCCACTACCTTTGGATACATTATTTCTAATAAGTTTTGTTGTTTTTGTGTTGTTGTACTTTTTTGTCTTTGTCTTGGTCTTCTTTGATGGGTGGATGATTTTTGTGTGTGTTGCAGACACATTTTTGAGATTTTGTCCACATACAAAGACATAGTTATTTTTGTTTTAATGGAAATGTTCTTAAAGGACTGTAGGTGCATCTCAACAACGGATTCTGTTTACTGCTTTTATAATTGAATCATATAGCTTTCATATCTATCTAATTTTTTTAATACATTGTTTTTTTTTTTACATCCTGAAAAGTAACAACTCTGCTGAAAAAATGGCAATCTTACCATATTTTTAGCTATAGTAAAGCTAGAAACTTTATAATGTAAAAATAATAATGTTTTTGTTGTTGTTGTTGTGGTCTTCAGTCCTGAGACTGGTTTGATGCAGCTCTCCATGCACTCTATCCTGTGCAAGCTGCTTCATCTCCCAGTACGTACTGCAGCCTACATCCTTCTGAATCTGCTTAGTGTATTCATCTCTTGGTCTCCCTCTACGGTTTTTACCCTCCACGCTGCCCTCCAGTACTAAATTGGTGATGCCTTGATGCCTCAGAACATGTCCTACCAACTGATCCCTTCTTCTAGTCAAGTTGTGCCACAAACTCCTCTTCTCCCCAATTCTATTCAGTACCTCCTCATTAGTTATGCGATGTACCCATCTAATCTTCAGCATTCTTCTGTAGCACCACATTTTGAAAGCTTCTATTCTCTTCTTGTCTAAACTATTTATTGTCCATGTTTCACTTCCATACATGGCTACACTCCATACAAATACTTTCAGAAACGACTTCCTGACACTTAAATTTACACTCGATGTTAACAAATTTCTCTCTTCAGAAATGCTTTCCTTGACATTGCCAGTCTACATTTTATATACTTTCTACTTCGACCATCATCAGTTATTTTGCTCCCCAAGTAGCAAAACTCCTTTACTGCTTTAAGTGTCTCATTTCCTAATCTAATTCACTCATCATCACCCGACTTAATTCGACTATATTCCATTATCCTCGTTTTGCTTTTGTTGATGTTCATCTTATATCCTCCTTTCAAGACACTGTCCATTCCGTTCAACTGCTTTTCCAAGTCCTTTGCTGTCTCTGACTGGATTACAATGTTATCGGCGAACCTCAAAGTTTTTATTTCTTCTCCATGGATTTTAATACCTACTCTGAATTTTTCTTTTGTTTCCTTTACTGCTTGCTCAGTATACAGATTGAATAACATCGGGGATAGGCTACAACCATGTCTCACTCCTTTCCCAACCACTGCTTACCTTTCATGTCCCTTGACTCTTATGACTGCCATAATAATAATAATAATAATAATAATAATAATAACCAGACCTAAGGTCTGAGAAAGGAAAGGTAATAATGATAACAATAAGAATAATAATAATAATACTTACATTAATAAAAATTTTAGACAATCTGATTTAAAGTGGTGTGTAATACCATGCTTTTGCATTAGCCTTTACTTACACAAAGAGGTTTTTTAACTTCTTTCATGAGAAGAGGAATATTTGCTCCGTACTAAATGTAAGATTATTTTTCAAAAGCAACATGATTCTTTTACACAAAATATTTTATAATAAAGCATAAAGCTTGACTTCGTAAAATTATCAAGTTTGAGAAACTTTTAAAAACAATTTTGTGCTGCTTTGTATGGTAAAATTTGAAACACTACAATTTACACGGCATACCTTAGCAAGCACTACACTGCTAGCATGTTTTATTTCATGACACTTTCCCTGTCAGCTTCTTCCTTCACAGAGGATGCCACTCCAAGTATGTATAGGTTTTGCTGTACACAACCTCGTCCATTTGTTGTTAGTTTTGAAAATGCTGCCTTTAGTTAGAACGATTGATTATTCTTGATTGTTGTTACATCTCATTGTTTGGGAAATGTTTTGGTGGTAGCATATTTAAGACTATTTGGGAAAATAGCACTATGACAAGATTCATTACATAAATAATTCTGTATGTTGCAAACAGCTGAACAATAATCTATTTGACTCTTCTACTACTGATTTAATTGTAACAACACAAACCTTTATTTTTAAAGAGTTGATAAGATTAAATGTGAATGGACAGCAGAAGATGAAGATTATTTGTAGACGTAAGCTGTTGTTGTTGTTGTTGTTGTTGTTGTGGTCTTCAGTCCAGAGACTGGTTTGATGCAGCACTTTGTGCTGCCCTATCCTATGCAAGCCTCTTCATCTCCAAGTAACTCCTGTAACCTACATCCTTCTGAATCTGCTTAGTGTCTTCATCACTTGGTCTACTTCTATGATTTTTACACTCCACGATTCCCTCCAAAACTTAATTGGTGATCCCTTGATACCTCAGAATATGTCCTACCAACCGGTCCCTTCTTTTAGTCAGGTTGTGTCACAATTTTCTCTTCTCCCCTATTCTATTCAGTACCTCCTCACTAGTTACATGATCTTCAGCATTCTTCTGTAGCACCACATTTCGAAAGCTTCTATTCTCTTCCTGTCTAAACTATTTCTCATCCATGTTTCACTTCCACACATGGCTGTACTTCATACAAATACTTTCAGAAAAGACTTCCTGACACTTAAATCTATACTCAATGTTAACAAATTTCTCTTCTTCGGAAACGCTTTCCTTATCATTGCCTGTCTACATTTTATATCCTCTCTACTTTGACCATGATCAGTTATTTTGCTCCCCAAATAGCAAAACTTATGCCCGAAGAAGGAGCCACTGACTCTGAAAGCTTGCCAGTTACAACAGTCTTTTATGTGTGTATTCTGCCACCACTTGTTGAGTAGACTTTTTATCTATCCAATTAAATAACTTTGTGGTGTTTGTACTTTGTGTTGTTCATGGCAGAAGGCGAATCCTTGCATTAAGTGGAAATTGTTTTGTCTTCTACATCAGGCAATTTGCAGTTGTTTGCAGTTACTTTATATACGGCATTATCGTACCCATCACTGAGATGGTGTTGATATTTTATTAATTGAATCTCTCCATGCAAAAGGGCCTTAAAAAAATTCTGGATTCTGCAGTATGAGTGCAAAGCTAAGGGAAAAATTACTGTTGTTTATTGACCAATTACAAAAGTCCTTATAGATATTCAAAGAATTTGAAGTATTTTAAGTCCTTTTGTATGGACCAAAATAGATTTTTATGTTTTCAGTATTTTCTTGGGGAAAAGATAATGATTCATATATTACTTTGAGGGTATGGCTATAGTTTAGGAATGTGAAAGAATCATGAGAATTACAGAAAGTAAAACAATTGGTTTTCAATCAATATTTGTTAAGAAAATAACCTACACCTACGTACAAACATACACATAACCACAGTCTCTGGCAGCTCAAGCCAGACTCAGCAACTCTGCTATATGTTGAGCAGTAACTATCCTTTTCATAATATTGTTACATTCCATCCTGGATTTTCCATTGTTTGATCTGTCAGATTGTCTTTTGTTGTTGTTTTGAATACAACCTGAACTCTACAGTCTTTGCAAAAAAACAGCAAGGCATAGTGAAAGAAAGCATAAGAATAAATGGAGCACGAGTAGCGATATTGGTTTGTGTATCTTTTAGATCATATAACCCAATTGAAAAACATCAAAGGATAACAGACAACATGTTTAATCATGTGTGGTAGCAAAGAAAGTAGGGATGAAGCTCATGGAAACTTGAGCTTGCTACTCTGACATGTCATCAGATGGCACTTGGGCATACATGGCACTTGGAATCACAAAAGGCTTGGACACCCAGAAAACATTCGTACTGATAACATATTGCTGTTGTGCTTTTCAATCTGAAGACTGATTTGATGCAGCTCTCCATGCTAGTCATCCGAGTGCAAGCCTCTTCATCTCCGAATAACTACTGCAGCCAATTCTCAATTGAACCTGCTTACTGTATTCATCATTTGGTCTCTCTCTGCAGTTTTTACACCCCCCACCCCCCTCCTCTTGTACTTCTCTCCATTACCAAATTGATGACTCGTTGATGACTTGAGACACATCCTATCAGTTATCCCTTCTTTTAGTCTGATTACATCTTAAATTCCTTTTTTCCACAATTTGATTCCGTATGTCTTCAATTAGTAACTTGGTCTATCCATCTAATCTTCATCATTATTTGAGCACCATATTTCAAAACCTTCTGTTTTTATTGTTTTCAGAACTGCTTATTGTCCATGTTTCACTTTCATAGAAGTCTACACAACAGAGAAATATCTTCAAAAAAGACTTCCTAACACTTAAATTTGTACAAGGGTGGTTTGGTAAGTCTGGTAAATTGTAACAAAAGAATGGAAACAATTTTGTTGTGCTTTCATGATTGGTAAACTTGGTTATTCCAAGGATTGCATAAAGAATTTCAACAGTGTGCAGCATACAGTTCATTGTTGACAGCTATCTGAATTGGTCAGTGTGTTGTCTGCTTGTCAAAATGGAGGAAACGTAATTTTATGCTGTCATTAAACATGTTGGTTTGAAGGGTTGGACTGCCACACATATCAAAACAGAATTGTATGAAGTTTATTCAGACTCTGCATCATTGAAAACCATTTACTTTTGGGTTAATGAATTTAAAAGTGATTGGACAAGCACCAAAGACAAAGCATGCTCTGACCATCCCGCTGAAGTCACCACAATGGAAATTATTGACAAAATATAATCTACAGTAATGTAAGAGTGCCAAATAAAAATTTATGAGATTGCTGAGACTGTAGGTGTCTCAACTGAGCGAGCGTATAATGTCCTGCGTGGAGAATTAGCTATGAAGAAGCTGTGTAAGAGCTGGGTGCCACGATAGCTCCCAGTTGATCAAAAGCATATCCAGCACATTTCAACACAATGTCTGGTGGTGTTAATCATGATCTGCAAGACTTTTTGTACCAATTTGTAACTGTTGATGAAACTTGGATCCATAATTATGCACCAGAGTCAAAACAGCAGACAGAACAGTGGACAAAGGCAGGTGATCGTGCACCAAAGAAGGAAAAGATCATTTTGTCAGGTGGTAAGGTGATGGCCACTGTTTTTTTGCGTTTCCAAGGAATAATCCTCATAGATTACCTTGAAAAGGTAAAGCCATATCTGGACCCTATAATGCTTCATTGTTGGATCATTTGAAACTTGAGTTGGGTGAAAAGAGATTGAGATTGGCATGCACTTTCACCATTGTTATGGCTGATGTGTGGGATTGTCTTGGCGAAAAGCACTTTTTTAGTGTTCTTTTGCCAGGATAATGCACCATCACAGACATCAGTGATAACAATGGCGAAAGTGCATGACTTGGGGTTTGAATTGGTTTCTCATCCTCCCTGTTCACCAGAATTAGTGCCAAGTGACTTCTTTCTGTTCCCTAACTTTGGATTGCTGGAAAGATATTTTCATCACATGAGGAAGTGGTAGTTGCAGTCAACGAGAATTTTGCAGAGTTCGCCAAAACCTGTATTTCTGCATGTATGAAAAAGCTGGAGGATCACTGGCCCAAGAGTGTATCCATCAGAGGAGACTATTTTGAGAAGTAATGTGAGTTGTTTATGAAACAAGCATTTTTTCTTGCTTTTTTTTATTGGGCTCATCATATCATTCCCATATTGGGTGTTAATTAATTTTGTTTTTCAGGAGGGATTTTCTTGCTATAACCAGTCTACATATTCTCCACTTTGACCATCATCAGCTATTTTGTTGCCCAAATAGCAAAACTCATCAACTACTTTTTGTGGCTCATTTTCTAATCTAGTTCCTTCAGTGTCACTTGATTTAAACCAACTAGATTTGACTACTTTTGTTCTACTTCTGTTAACATTCATTTTAAACCACCTTTTGAAGCCAGTATCCATTCCGTTAAACTGCCCTTTCAAGTCCTTTACTGCCTCAGGCAGGATTACAATGTCATTGGGAGACCACAAAGCTTTTTATTTCTTCTACCTGAAATTTAATTTCCTTCCCAAATTTCTCCTTGGTTTCTTTTACTGCTTGCTCAATGTGGAGATTAACATTGGGGATAGGCTACAACCCTATCTCACTTGCTTCTCAGTCACTGCTTCCTTTTCATGTCCTTATGTCCTTTAACTGCAGTCTGCTGTCTGTACAAGTGGTACGAGGGTCACTCCAAAAGAAATGCACACTATTTTTTTTAAATCCATCTTTTATTCTACATGTTTGAAAGTTTTACAGTGTGTAGATACATCCTTTAGGAACAATATTTTCATTTCTCCACATAATTTCCATCCCTATCAACTGCCTGACGCCATCTTGGAACCAGCGCCTGTATACCTGCATGGTAAAATTCTGGACCAACCTGTTGGAGCCACTGTTTGGCAGCGTGCACAAGGGAGTCATCATATTCAAACTTTGTTCCACGAAGAGAGTCTTTCAGTTTCCCAAAGAGATTATAATCACATGGAGCCAGGTCAGGACTGTAAGGCAGGTGTTTCAGTGTTTTCCATCCGAGTTTTGTGATCGCTTCCATGGTTTTTTGACTGACATGTGGCCGTGCATTGCCGTGCAGCAGCAAAACATCCTGCTTTTGCCGATGTGGTCAAACACGACTCAGTCGAGCTTGAAGTTTCTTCAGTGTCGCCACATATGCATCAAAGTTTATGGTGATTCCACTTGGCATGATGTCCACAAGCAAGAGTCCTTCGGAACTGAAAAACACCGTAGCCATAACTTTTCCAGCAGAAGGTGCGGTTTTGAATTTTTTTTTCTTGGGTGAATTTGCATGATGCCACTCCATTGATTGCCTCTTCGTCTCTGGCGAAAAATGATGGAGCCATGTTTCATCACCTGTCACAATTCTTCCAAGAAATTCATCTCCACCATTCTCGTACTGTTCCAAAAGTTCGCTGCATGCCATTTTTCTTGTTTCTTTGTGAGCCACTGTCAACATCCTGGGAATCCACCTAGCACAAACCTTTTTTAACGCCAACACTTTCAATATTCTGCAAACACTTCCTTCCCCTATCCCAATGTAGCGTGACAATTCGTTCACTCTGATGCATCTGTCAGCAGTCACCAATTTGTTAACTCTCTGCACATTGTCTGGAGTGTGTGCAGTATGAGGCCTACTGCTGCGAGGACAATCCTCAATATTGCCGTGCCCACTTTCATCACGTAACCTGCTTGCCCACCAACTAACTGTACTGTGAATGACAGCAGCATCTCCAAACACCTTTTTCAACCTCTTGTGGATGTTTCCCACTGTCTCGTTTTCACAGCACAGAAATTCTATGACAGCACGTTGCTTCTGACGAACGTCAAGTGTAGCAGCCATCTTAAAGACGTGCTGTGACAATGCCATTCACGGGAACTGGTTGAACTAAGTTTGAAAACAAGTGGGGAAGGATGTATCTACACACTATAAAACTTTCACACATGCAGAATGAAAACTGTATTTTTACAAAAATAGTGTGCATTTCTTTTGGAGTGACCCTCGCAGATAGCCTTTCACTCCTAGTATGTTGTCTCCACTACCCTCAGAATTCCTGAGAGTGCATTCCTGTCAGCATTGTCAAAAGATTTCTCTAACTTTGCAAGTGCTATGAATGGAGATTTGCCTTTCTTTAGATAAGGCTTAGGATCAGTAACGCTTTGCATGTTCCTAAAGTTCTCCAGAATCCAAACTGGTCTTCCCTGAGATTGGCTTCTAATAAATAATTCATGTCAGTATTTTACAATCATGTCTGCCTCCATTGCTGAGTGATTAGCGCTGCTGACTTCCATGCAGAAGACCCGGATTTGATTCCCGGTACTGCCAGAGATTTTTCTTTGGTGTGAGGACTGGAACGGAGTGCATCAGCGTTATGATACCAACTGATGAGCTACATGACTGAGTAGTAGCAGCTCCAGGTTATGAAAAAGGACAATGGCCAGGAGAGTGATGTACTGATCCCCATCCCCCTACGTACTTCATCAAGTGACACCATCGGCAGATGATGTCTCGGATCTAATTTCTCCAATACTCCGAGCGTTTACCTATATCTTCCCTAGACACTTTCTTGAATAAAGATTTAACTCCTGTGTACTTCAACTTTTTGAGCAAGCATCTCAAAAGATGGTTGAATATAAGAGACAGTGGAGAAGCTGAGATGTTACACCCATTTTGGTTACTTTAATTAGTATCCCAACCCACCATGTGGTTTCTTATTGATAATATTCTTGAAGCATTTGGTTGGGGTGTAGCCTTGTATGGAATGAAAATGGAACAATAAAAACTGCAAACAAGAAGTTAATTTTGAGCCTAGTTGTTGGCAGAAGACCAAATGCACTCATTCTCAAAATCACTTTGGAAAATTTTGAAGGAATGGGAAAATTGGAGGGGGAGACCATTACACTATAGTCGTAGAAGTTACAGATGAAGTGATATTACTCTGTAAATATTATAGAAAGAGTTATTGGAAAATAAAACAAGCCAACTGTGAGAAACACAGTAACATTATATGAGAAAAAGTGAAAGCTACAGCTCCAAAAGTTTCTGTTTGATAATACTGTAAAGAACTACTCATTGCAATCAATGATGGTTCATGCAGCTCTATACCAATACAGAAAATATTAGTCACTGATAGAAGATGTGGAACAGTCTGGCTGAATTCAGAGTGCTCACAGATGGTAGTGAGACGAAGACTAGCGTTGATCTCATATAAAAAGAAACAAATCTTAGAAAATTATCAGTTATGTAAATAAATAAATAAATAAATTCAAGGTTGGACAAACTACTCAACAAACATAAGAAGTATTCATGGATTAGATATATACTATGCATCCCTGTCTTGGGTTCAGAATGGTTTTTTTTGTTGTGGTACAAAAGTCTTTAACATTGCTGACAGATATCAGGGCAGGAAATTGGAAAACCCCATCTCGATCCTTCCTACCAACACCAGCTTTTCTGAACTGCTCAGGTAGGGATCCCTCCTGCAATATACTCTACATTTCTGTAATCCCCCTGGCCTCAGCTTTCGTTAGTCCCTGTACTTCATCCACCTATCCCCTTCCCACACCAGCACTACACAGCCTTCTGTTCCACCAATGCATCCACAGTCTTTTTTTCTCCTTATCTACTTCTCTCCTTTTCCACTATCTAACTTCCTGACTGCAGCAAGCTGCCCTACACTGTCTCCACCATGTCTCTGCATGATCCCACAAGCAGAACTTTATCATCACCCATCCTTACTCAGCTATCCCTACCCCTTGCTATCCCAGACTCCTTACCCCCATCACCTAGATTACTTCTCCCATCATGTGCAGCTGGTTGCAGTCTGACCTCAGTGGCCACAGACAGTGGTCATGTGTGTGTGTGTGTGTGTGTGTGTGTGTGTGTGTGTATATATTTTGTCTACTTTAGATGAAGGTCTTTTCGTGGCCAAAACCCCACATGTTTAGTAGTCTTTTTGTTGTGCCTCTCTGCAACTTAACATCTCCTCTATATTGTTATTAACGCTAAAGTTAGTACAAAACGGGTTTTGACTTTACCAGTATAAAGACATGTTAAGGAGAGCTTCTGTAAAGTTTGGAAGGTAGGAGACGAGGTACTGGCAGAAGTAAAGCTGTGAGTACCGGGCGTGAGTCGTGCTTCGGTAGCTCAGTTGGTAGAGCACTTGCCCGCGAAAGGCAAAGGTCCCGAGCTCAAGTCTCGGTCGGGCACACAGTTTTAATCTGCCAGGAAGTTTCATATCAGCGCACACTCCGCTGCAGAGTGAAAATCTCATTCTGGAAACATTTCCCAGGCTGTGGCTAAGCCATGTCTCCGCAATATCCTTTCTTTCAGGAGTGGTAGTTCTGCAAGTTTCGCAGGAGAGCTTCTGTAAAGTTTGGAAGGTAGGAGACGAGGTACTGGCAGAAGTAAAGCTGTGAGTACCGGGCGTGAGTCGTGCTTCGGTAGCTCAGTTAGTAGAGCACTTGCCCGCGAAAGGCAAAGGTTCCGAGTTCGAGTCTCGGTCGGGCACACAGTTTTAATCTGCCAGGAAGTTTCATATCTGCGCACACTCCGCTGCAGAGTGAAAATCTCGTTCTGGATAAATACATGTTGTGTGTAAAATTACATAAATTGTTAAATGGAATCATTAGATGAAAAGACTTATTAGATGAAAACAGCACCTGAATAATTTAAGAAGTAGATAATTTTCTGTTCCAACTCCGTTAAGACTCTGTTTAATGATAGAATTTATGGTAAATGAAATCAATTAGTTGATTAATGAACATTAGATCCTTTTAATTGTGGTTGTTGATAAAACAATAGGATTTTAGGTACTATTGTCCTTATAATGCGTCGCATCTCGTGGTCGTGCGGTAGCGTTCTCGCTTCCCACGCCCGGGTTCCCGGGTTCGATTCCCGGCGGGGTCAGGGATTTTCTCTACCTCGTGATGGCTGGGTGTTGTGTGCTGTCCTTAGGTTAGTTAGGTTTAGGTAGTTCTAAGTTCTAGGGGACTTATGACCACAGCAGTTGAGTCCCATAGTGCTCAGAGCCCTTTGAGCCCCTTATAATGCGAGCTCTGGGTTTTCTCAGAACATTTGAACTGAATGCCAAAATGGATCCTTAAGATAGGTGAGATATATGATTGCCATGAACTTGTACAGCCCAATTTTGAAATCAGAATATCTGCAGGACTACTGTTATTATTGATTTTAAGCCTTTATTTGTTGTTGTTGTAATGATGTGTTTCATAGTTGTGTGTCAGTGGTATTTAACACATTAATAAATAAGTAAATGAGAGAGAGAAGTGATGTGTGCATCTGGTTGCTTTACTTCCTGAAAGAACTTATATGAGACTGTGGTTCAGCCCTGTTTTGGAGGTCGTGCTTGAATGCTTCTTGTTGCATTGAATAGTTAGTGGGTATTACATTTTTAATAACCAGATGATGACCAAAACCCCTTCTGGAATTATGGAAACACATTATTTCTCATTGTTACAGCCAGCTTAGAAATTTAAAACTGGAAGCAGGCAGAAGGTAAAATAATGCCATAATTACGTGATTACTTAATTTACTCTGCCAAAGGACTCTAAGCCACTACCTTTGGATACATTATTTCTAATAAGTTTTGTTGTTTTTGTGTTGTACTTTTTTGTCTTTGTCTTGGTCTTCTTTGATGGGTGGATGATTTTTGTGTGTGTTGCAGACACATTTTTGAGATTTTGTCCACATACAAAGACATAGTTATTTTTGTTTTAATGGAAATGTTCTTAAAGGACTGTAGGTGCATCTCAACAACAGATTCTGTTTACTGCTTTTATAATTGAATCATATAGCTTTCATATCTATCTAATTTTTTTAATACATTGTTTTTTTTTACATCCTGAAAAGTAACAACTCTGCTGAAAAAATGGCAATCTTACCATATTTTTAGCTATAGTAAAGCTAGAAACTTTATAATGTAAAAATAATAATGTTTTTGTTGTTGTTGTTGTGGTCTTCAGTCCTGAGACTGGTTTGATGCAGCTCTCCATGCACTCTATCCTGTGCAAGCTGCTTCATCTCCCAGTACGTACTGCAGCCTACATCCTTCTGAATCTGCTTAGTGTATTCATCTCTTGGTCTCCCTCTACGGTTTTTACCCTCCACGCTGCCCTCCAGTACTAAATTGGTGATGCCTTGATGCCTCAGAACATGTCCTACCAACTGATCCCTTCTTCTAGTCAAGTTGTGCCACAAACTCCTCTTCTCCCCAATTCTATTCAGTACCTCCTCATTAGTTATGCGATGTACCCATCTAATCTTCAGCATTCTTCTGTAGCACCACATTTTGAAAGCTTCTATTCTCTTCTTGTCTAAACTATTTATTGTCCATGTTTCACTTCCATACATGGCTACACTCCATACAAATACTTTCAGAAACGACTTCCTGACACTTAAATTTACACTCGATGTTAACAAATTTCTCTCTTCAGAAATGCTTTCCTTGACATTGCCAGTCTACATTTTATATACTTTCTACTTCGACCATCATCAGTTATTTTGCTCCCCAAGTAGCAAAACTCCTTTACTGCTTTAAGTGTCTCATTTCCTAATCTAATTCACTCATCATCACCCGACTTAATTCGACTATATTCCATTATCCTCGTTTTGCTTTTGTTGATGTTCATCTTATATCCTCCTTTCAAGACACTGTCCATTCCGTTCAACTGCTTTTCCAAGTCCTTTGCTGTCTCTGACTGGATTACAATGTTATCGGCGAACCTCAAAGTTTTTATTTCTTCTCCATGGATTTTAATACCTACTCTGAATTTTTCTTTTGTTTCCTTTACTGCTTGCTCAGTATACAGATTGAATAACATCGGGGATAGGCTACAACCATGTCTCACTCCTTTCCCAACCACTGCTTACCTTTCATGTCCCTTGACTCTTATGACTGCCATAATAATAATAATAATAATAATAATAACCAGACCTAAGGTCTGAGAAAGGAAAGGTAATAATGATAACAATAAGAATAATAATAATAATAATACTTACATTAATAAAAATTTTAGACAATCTGATTTAAAGTGGTGTGTAATACCATGCTTTTGCATTAGCCTTTACTTACACAAAGAGGTTTTTTAACTTCTTTCATGAGAAGAGGAATATTTGCTCCGTACTAAATGTAAGATTATTTTTCAAAAGCAACATGATTCTTTTACACAAAATATTTTATAATAAAGCATAAAGCTTGACTTCGTAAAATTATCAAGTTTGAGAAACTTTTAAAAACAATTTTGTGCTGCTTTGTGTGGTAAAATTTGAAACACTACAATTTACACGGCATACCTTAGCAGCGAGCGAGGTGGCGCAGTGGTTAGACACTGGACTCGCATTCGGGAGGACGACGGTTCAATCCCGCGTCCGGCCATCCTGATTTAGGTTTTCCGTGATTTCCCTAAATCACTCCAGGCAAATGCCGGGATGGTTCCTCTGAAAGGGCACGGCCGACTTCCTTCCCCATCCTTCCCTAATTCGATGAGACCGATGACCACGCTGTCTGGTCTCTTTCCCCAAACAACCAACCAACCATACCTTAGCAAGCACTACACTGGTAGCATGTTTTATTTCATGACACTTTCCCTGTCAGCTTCTTCCTTCACAGAGGATGCCACTCCAAGTATGTATAGGTTTTGCTGTACACAACCTCGTCCATTTGTTGTTAGTTTTGAAAATGCTGCCTTTAGTTAGAACGATTGATTATTCTTGATTGTTGTTACATCTCATTGTTTGGGAAATGTTTTGGTGGTAGCATATTTAAGACTATTTGGGAAAATAGCACTATGACAAGATTCATTACATAAATAATTCTGTATGTTGCAAACAGCTGAACAATAATCTATTTGACTCTTCTACTACTGATTTAATTGTAACAACACAAACCTTTATTTTTAAAGAGTTGATAAGATTAAATGTGAATGGACAGCAGAAGATGAAGATTATTTGTAGACGTAAGCTGTTGTTGTTGTTGTTGTTGTTGTGGTCTTCAGTCCAGAGACTGGTTTGATGCAGCACTTCGTGCTGCCCTATCCTATGCAAGCCTCTTCATCTCCAAGTAACTCCTGTAACCTACATCCTTCTGAATCTGCTTAGTGTCTTCATCACTTGGTCTACTTCTATGTTTTTTACACTCCACGATTCCCTCCAAAACTTAATTGGTGATCCCTTGATACCTCAGAATATGTCCTACCAACCGGTCCCTTCTTTTAGTCAGGTTGTGTCACAATTTTCTCTTCTCCCCTATTCTATTCAGTACCTCCTCATTAGTTACATGATCTTCAGCATTCTTCTGTAGCACCATATTTCGAAAGCTTCTATTCTCTTCCTGTCTAAACTATTTCTCATCCATGTTTCACTTCCACACATGGCTGTACTTCATACAAATACTTTCAGAAAAGACTTCCTGACACTTAAATCTATACTCAATGTTAACAAATTTCTCTTCTTCGGAAACGCTTTCCTTGTCATTGCCTGTCTACATTTTATATCCTCTCTACTTTGACCATGATCAGTTATTTTGCTCCCCAAATAGCAAAACTTATGCCCGAAGAAGGAGCCACTGACTCTGAAAGCTTGCCAGTTACAACAGTCTTTTATGTGTGTATTCTGCCACCACTTGTTGAGTAGACTTTTTATCTATCCAATTAAATAACTTTGTGGTGTTTGTACTTTGTGTTGTTCATGGCAGAAGGCGAATCCTTGCATTAAGTGGAAATTGTTTTGTCTTCTACATCAGGCAATTTGCAGTTGTTTGCAGTTACTTTATATACGGAATTATCGTACCCATCACTGAGATGGTGTTGATATTTTATTAATTGAATCTCTCCATGCAAAAGGGCCTTAAAAAAATTCTGGATTCTGCAGTATGAGTGCAAAGCTAAGGGAAAAATTACTGTTGTTTATTGACCAATTACAAAAGTCCTTATAGATATTCAAAGAATTTGAAGTATTTTAAGTCCTTTTTGTATGGACCAAAATAGATTTTTATGTTTTCAGTATTTTCTTGGGGAAAAGATAATGATTCATATATTACTTTGAGGGTATGGCTATAGTTTAGGAATGTGAAAGAATCATGAGAATTACAGAAAGTAAAACAATTGGTTTTCAATCAATATTTATTAAGAAAATAATGGAGAAGAAAAAAATGCAATACTGTTTCGAGTTTCTTTAGTCATCTTACTCTTGTGAATCAACAGCTTCACTTTTGTGCCAACATGTAATTTCATGTTAGAATTCTTGATATTCATTAGGTATATAAGTGAGTAATCTAGTAATGTCCTTTATTTATGTTGCTTGTACTGGACTTTTCCCCATGTATGCACAGTTTGTTAGAAAAGTAGAATTTGAAATACACCCAGGTTGAGAAAGCCTGTGTGTTTCATGATATCATCAGTAAACTGGATGTAATTAAACAACCACAGAGTCAGATACTGAATGAAAAATGCAGCATTATGCTGATGCCAAAATGTGCTTTCTTGTCTCATGGTACTGATCTTGGTTCAGTTTCTTCTGATATACAGTTTCTTTTATGAATCATTGGCCACCAGTTTTTGAAATCCAAAATATCTCCTGTTTTCACTTCTCATACTTCAAACTTCATGGAAGTGCTGCTTTCTTTGGCCAGTTTGGTTATTTCATGCGTGGAGTACAGTCAATCATACCGTATAAGGGTGCATTTAGTTGTAGCGAAACCCCAGTAACAGGACAAAAAAGAATCACCTGTGACAGCAAAGAATTGCTCTTTTTTTTCTTTAACTTTGCTAGTGTATATTAAAAGTAGAAGGAGCATTACTAAAGTATGGTTCTTATTCTGTCCTGCACAGTTGTTGGGCAACAAATGTAGCCCTGTAATTTCAACAGGAATGTCCTGCAGTGCAAAACACATAAGTAGTCATCTGGCACAAGTAAAGTGTTTTGTGGACAGGGAAAACTGGTAACTGAATGTTGTGCATAAAATCTGTTGCCAGAGACTATATGTGGGGTTGATCTTCCATTAGAGTTTCAGCTTCTTTTAGCCTTTCCTTGTGCTCTATAATCTCAGCCAATCCACACCTTTTTGCCACATCTTTAAAAAGGGGATTTTGAATCTTAACTTTTAATTCTTCACCCAAGCAGCATGCATCTACCTGAGGTGACCCAAATGGCAAGGAGTAGTTTTCATTGAAAAACAAATCAAAAGTCTTGTTGCTACATTTAACATCAATAAGTTCCTCCTTGAGCATTTTATGAATCAATTTTCTGTTGAGTCTTGTGTCTAAATATGTACTTGTCCTCCAAGAGTAGTGGCTTTCTTTTACTGGTTAGCTGTTTATATGTTCCTTGATAAGTTATCAGATTTTGGGTGACAAAGCGTTTACACTGAGACTTTCCCTCTTTAGTCATGTGTAGTGTGATCTAATATAGACAGCTTTCCCAGTCTTTCCATTCTTTTGTCAGTCATAGCTAGAACAGCCAGAAATGCTTTGTAATGTACCTTCCTTCTGTTGTTGCACAGAATTACATGGGCAGCAAAAACTTTGGTCACTTGTCGAACTGAACCCTCTTTTCTGTGTCAGTGTCGCTGGACGTATGTCTGTGATTGACTGGATATGAATACCTTGTTCATCCTCATAGGGGAGGTCATGAAGCCATACAAAAATAGCTTCCTTTTCATCAGCACTAATGGCTTGAAAGCACTTGAAGCTCTTGCAACTGTGAACATAAAATAATCCAGTCTAGAAACCTATTTAAGCAGTTAACAGGATTGTAATACAGTATATCATATACTACAAACACTAGTAACAGTGTTCAAGAAACTGTCAGGAACATCCAGTATAGTTATGAATTACCTACAGTCAGATGCTTTAATTTTATTAGCTTGGTGCATAAGTTCATAGTGTTTTTGTTTTGCATGTTGGTATGCTGGTTGCTGTGGGTTTATTTATGGATTGTCATTTTTTATTTGTAGCTCACTGGTGCTATGTGAGTTTTACATATTATAATTTTGGTATTTGGAGATAGTGAATTGAGCTGTGGGTGCTATAAAATGGAGTGCCAAGTGGAGATACAGGAACATTTCCAAAATATTCTTCTGTTTGACTTCAGCAGAGTGTTGACAATAGTGGAGGCAGCCAGAAACATTTGCTCTGTGTATGGGGATAATAGCATTGAACAGAGCACAGCAAGAAAATGGTTTTCTTGTTTTAAGGAGGATTGTTTTGACATTAGAGACTTTCCACATTCAGGAAGACCTTTGACATTTGATTAAGATCATTCAAACGCTTTAATCCACAATTATCAACGTCAGTGTACTCAAGAACTGGCAAATGTGATGAACTGTGATCATTACAACCATGGTGTGATGTTTGCATGCAATGTGGAAGTTTCAGAAATTGGGTGTATGGACACCGCATGCTGTAAGGCAAAAACACAAAAATCAGCAGGTGGCCATATGTTCATCTCTGCTTGCTCGTCATGAATTGGCTAGTGAATAACACTGACCATTCATATCCTGTATCATTATTGGCAATGAGAAATGGTGTCTTTATGCTGACATAAGGAAAAGAAAGGAATGGTTGAGCCCAAACAAAGCAGCAACTCCTCTTACAAAGACCTGCATGCATCCACAGAAGATAATGTTATGTACCTGGTGGAACAACAGTGGTGTGGTGTACTATGAATTGGTTCCTTGGGATGTAACCATCACTGCTGACATTTATTGTCAACAACTGAGACATCTTGCAAATGCAGGCCAAGAACGACCTGGAAGACATCGTGAAGTGATGTGACTCCATGATCACACCTGTGCACATTCTGGTAGGCTGACAAAAACTCTATACAGGAGCTGGGTTGGGAAGTCATTTGCACCCAGCTTATTCACTTTATTTTGCACCCTCAGATTTTCATCTTTTCTGATCTCTACCGAGCAACTTTCAAGAAGCTTCTTTTCTGGGAGAAAATGTGCTCCGAACGTGGCTTCACAAGTTCTTCACTTCTGAATTACATGATTTCTACAGTTAGAGAATCAAAAAGTTATTGCAACATTGGCAGACTGTTGTAAATAGTGAAATAGAATACAGTATTGATGACTAGAGTCTTACATGATTTCTACAGTTAGAGAATCAAAAAGTTATTGCAACATTGGCAGACTGTTGTAAATAGTGAAATAGAATACAGTATTGATGACTAAAGTCTCTGTTATATATATCTGTTGTGTTTATTAATCTTATGGAAAAATGCTATGAACTTATGCATGAACCCAATAGCTGGTATGCATTGTACTTTATAGTCAATTCATTCTTGAACTTTTAGTTTCGCTGTTTTTGAAATATTCCTCTTTCCTGTTAAAGGATTGCTTTTCTTTTTTTGCCTGGATACAGTGGGGCCTTCAATCTCTTTCAGAAATAAAACTGAAAATATTATCTACAGAAGAAATGTGTATGTCTACAGTGTACAGTATCAGCTCTTGCCCTCCAACAAATAAATTGTACAGTTTGGCCAGTATATTTTGCACATTAAAGTTAACAGAATTATCCTGAAAGTGTCCAACTTCCGTGCTGAAATGCAATTTCTTAGAAAGAAGGGCTTCAGTCCTGGAGTGAATTCCTTTCTGCATAGAACTCTAAACAAAAAGCTTCAGTTTGTATATTTCCAAGCAGTGGACTAAATACCTTTTTGCTCAGAATGATGGAAATCCCCATAAAGGTATGATTTCCGTCAAAATTTCATTTTGGAAATTTTGTGACTGAAGCCCTTTCTGCGTTTAGCAGTTCAGTTGTGGTTGCTCATATTGTTAGATGTGCGTGAACTTTTATTTGTCTTTCTTAACTATTTAGTCTTTTATGGCAGTGTGCGACTTCACTAACCATTGTGGAGCTGCAGACATAGGCATACTTGCAATCTTTTGTGGTGGTTATTTCCACTTAAAAATAAGTGGATATTGGAGAAAGCTGAATAGGCTTCATTAGTAGAAATTGGTGTGTTTTCACTTTCATATCAGCAGTTGTTATCCTCATTTAAGCAACAAAATTCACCCATTCACCATTAGTGAGTATATGTGTAAACACATGCTTTCCAAGTGTTTATTCAGTTTTTCTTTGGAATTACACATGAATGTAATGTCTCTTAAACAAAAATTTGTGCACATTGTCAGTTTTGTATGTAGATGTGCATTTTGAGAATATATTTTGTGTTTATTTGTACTAAAAACTGGAAATATTCTAAATATGGTGATTACATTTCAGAATACTGTAATATATTTTATACACATTTTGTTGAGAGAATCAGACTGGAGTCAGAAGTGAGTATTTCAGTTGTTATTTAGCATTGTTATGTGATATGAATGAGAATAATACACTGAAGTGCCAAAGAAACATGCACAGGCATGCATATTCAAATACAGAGTTATGAAAATTGGCAGAATACGGCAGTGCAGTCTGCAACACCTATAGAAGACGACAAGTGTCTGGCTCAGTTGTTAGCTGGGTTACTGCTGCTACAATGGCAGGTTATCAAGATTTAAGTAAGTTTGAACATGGTGTTACAGTTGGCGTACGAGTGATGGGACACAGCATCTCCGAGGTAGCGATGAAGTGGGGATTTTCCTGTACAACCATTACACAAGTGTACTGTGAATATCAGGAATCCAGTAAAACATCAAATCTCCAACATCATTTGACTGGAAAAAGATCCTGCAAGAACAGGACCAACGACTACTGAAGAGAATCGTTCAAGGTGACAGAAGTGCAACACTTCCGCAAACTGCTGCAGATTTCAGTGCTAGGTCATCAAAAAGTGTCAGCGTGCGAACCATTTAACGAAACATCATCGATATGGGCTTTTGGAGCTGAAGGGCCACTCATGTACGCTTGGTGACTGCACGACACAAAGCTTAACGCCTCACCTGGGCCTGTCAACACCGACATTCCACTGTTGATAACTGGAAACGTGTTGCCTGGTTGGATAAGTCTCATTTCAAATTGTATCATGTGGGTGGACATGGACATGTATAGGTATGGAGACAACCTCATCAACCTATGGACCCTACGTGTCAGTAGGGGACTTTTCAAGCTGGTAGAGGGTCTGTAATGGTGTGGGGTGTGTGCAGTTGGGTGATATGGGACCCTTGATATGACTCTGACAGGTGACACATACATAAGCATCCTGTCTGATCACCTGCATCCATTAATGTCCGTTGTGCATTCCGACAGACTTCAGCAATTCCAGCAGGACAATGTGACACCTCAAATGTCTAAAATTGCTGCATGGCTCCAGGAACATTCTTCTGAGTTGAAACACTTCCTCTGGCCACCAAACTCCCCAGGCATGAACATTATTGAGCATATCTGGGATGACTTGCAATGTGCTGTTCAGAAGAGATCTCCACCCCTCATAGTCTTATGGAGTTATGGATTCGTGGTGTGAATTCCCTCCAGCACTACTTCAGACGTTAGTCGACTCCATGCCAAGTCACGTTGCGCCACTTCTGCGTGCTCATGGGGGCCCTACACGATTTTAGGCAGGCGTACCAATTTCTTTGGCTGTTCAGTGTATATTCAGCAATGGAAAGTCCAGGTTGG
The DNA here is from genome assembly GCF_023864345.2 of Schistocerca serialis cubense. Classification (NCBI taxonomy): domain Eukaryota; kingdom Metazoa; phylum Arthropoda; class Insecta; order Orthoptera; family Acrididae; genus Schistocerca; species Schistocerca serialis. The sequence continues at coordinate 235,890,332 of NC_064641.1, read as the reverse complement.
AATATAAGCAATTTTATGAAAAGGGTAGATTGCTACTCATCATAAAGATTACCTGTTGAGTTGCAGATGAGCACAACTAGGAGACTGTTACACTTTGATCTTTTAGCCAAAACCTTCTTCAGAAAGGAAAATATGCACACATTCACACGAGCAAGTACACATCATGCACACATGACCACTATCTCCGGCTGCTCCAGACAGAAAGCAGCTGTGTTGTGTCAGATGGAAGCAGCAATCCAGAGTGGTCTGGGGAAGGGGAGGGATAACACAGTACTGGTGGAGGGAGAGAAGTCGATGCAGCCTGACAGTGTGTAGAGCGACTAGATGGTGTTAGGACAAGGCTGCCAGTTGTATTTTCAGGAGGCTGTGGGGAAGGGAGGGGGGGGGGGGGGGGACGGGAGTCGAAAAGGAGAGGATCAGAGAAGGGGAAAAGACCAGTGGGTAAATTGGCAGAGAGCGGTGCACAATGAGGGTGTGGGGATGTGAATTGGGAGGAGGTGGTAGTGCAGTGAGGGCAGAAACTGTTGGGTGAAGGCAGAGGGGACAGTAGGTTATTGTAGGTTGAGACCAGGATGATTTATGGTGCGAAGAATGTGTTGGAAGGACGACTCCCATCTGTGCAGTTCAGAAAAGCTAGTGGTGGCAGGGAGAATCGAGATGGCCCAGGTTGTGAAGCTGCCATTGAAATCAAACATGTTAAGTTCAGCTGCATGTTGTGCCACAGAGCGGTATACTTTGCTCTTGGCCTCAGTTTGGTGGTGGCCATTCATCCTGGTGTTCCTGAAAGATCTGTGTATTATGAATGGTGTAGAGAGATTTTAAATAGTGAAGATTAATAGCAGTATTTTAACCTTATGTGAGTTTTTGTACCTTAATAAACAGCTTTGATTTCAGGGAATTTTAGATGCCTTCTGTGAGTGTGTCGGTTCCTCCTATGGAGTTCTCATGATTCGTGGTTGTGTGTCAGTTGCCACATCCAGTTGGTGGTCATTGGCACCAGTAGAAAGGCAGTTGCTGGTTCTTCTGCTGCAGTGTGGTAATGAACATACTGTGGCTCATGATGTTCCAGTCTTCCTGCCAGTTAAAAGTCCACATGTAAGTATATGCTTCAGCTGTGTACTGAATGCACCCATTCTACACACAATCTGTCACTATGCGTGGTGGTATTCTGCTACCATTCACTGACTATTAAATACATAATGGCTGTTCCTGTTAGCTGTACTTTCACCTTTAAGTGATATATGCATTTATTGTTACCAGTTGTCTGGCATACTAGAGCTTGACAACTTCTGGTGACTGGAGTATGAGATATAATAGAGAATCTAGTCTCACTGGAGCATTTCTTTGGTCAAACTAGTTCTTTACAAGAAAACTGAAAAATCTAATGGCTTGTTAAATACATTTGGTGATTCCTCACACAGTGCACAATTCATTCACATTGATTTTGATGTCTGTATTATTAGGCGAAGGAATAAGAAAAAGAAAGATTATCCTATATTAGTATACTACAGCCCACTAATTTTGTAAGGATCAGGATGAGCAAGTATTACACTTGAATTACTTCAAATGTCTATAGGCTCACAATAATTTCAATTTATTTCTTTTTAGTACTTCATTAGATAAGGTGTGAAACTTAGCTTACCCTTTTCTCACATGATAGGCTGTGAAGGATGAAGGGCAACAGGCTGGTTCCATGTTCCTAGATTTCCTTAAAGTTTTTGACATGGTGCCTTATTGAAGACTGTTAACGAAGGAACAACCATATGAAATAGATTCCCAAATATGTGAGTGGCTTGAAGATTTCTTAAGTAATAGAACCCAGTATATGTCCTCGATAGCTAGTTTTCATCAGAAGTGTGCCCCAAGGAAGCGTGACAGGACTGCTCTTATTCTCTGTGTACATAAACTAGTAAGCCCAGCAATGCTTCACAATTGCTAAAAATGTATGAAAATTGGGTGTACATCCTAATCTCTCTCTCTCTCTCTCTCTCTCTCTCTCTCTCTCTATCCATCTCCTCCTCCTCCTCCTCCTCCTCCTCCTCCTCTCTATGTCCATCTTGTGTTTCCTACTTTCTAGTCCATCCCCCCCCCCCCTCCCCCCCTCTCTCTGGCTACCTTCCTTTGCCCTCTCACTCTTACTTTGAGCCTTGGTAACTGGTGTTACAAATGAAACCTTGATCCGGAATTGAAATCACTAAAAAAGGATTGGTTGGTATAATTGATATACAGAGTATGAGTGAGATCTCTCCAAGTGCTAGATCTGTGAGGATGGTACCTTCAGTGACAGTATTTGGCATGTTATTAATCTGTAAATGGGTATGATTATAAAGTTTCAGATGATTTATATTCTGTAGTAGTATTCTAATCATAAACCAATAAGCCATAAACACAGCTTTTCTGTTTTCTGTTGGAACCAACTACAGAGAATAAAACAAAACAGCACATTGCTGTTTATACATATTTTGTTTAAAAATGTACATAAGGGAAATGGATATATACAGGAGAAACAATCTGTCTATTGGTTTCAATGCCTTGGTATTGTAGTTAAAATTGACTGGAAGAAAGAAGACTAAACCATACATTTCCAAAGCACAGCACAGCACTGCAATTTCTTTTAACAGAAAACCTGTTCATTCTTCTTTAAAACTGTATAAAGCCTATGCATGTCTGAACTTTCATTAGAGTATTGTGCAAAAATTTGAAGTAAATCAATCAAGAACTTTTTGAGATTTCTGCTAACATAATTTGCCTATTACTTATATTCATTCATATATTATTTGTACTGAAAAAATATATAGAGTTAGAGTTTTGTATGAAAATTTGAAGTAACTTGCTAAAGAACTTTTTGAGATTTATGCTAACAATGCTTCCTCTTCATGTATTACATATATATTTATATATTAAAGAAATATGTAGCCTATGTCCACCTGAATGTTTAGTACAGTTGTGCATAGAAGTGATAGGGTCAAGAGCTTTTTGAAAATTTTGCTAGCAATGTTTCCCCTTTGTATATTATATTTATATTTAAATACCATATACAAGGGTTGGAATTTAAGTAGTGGCAACTATTTATTCACAACTGTTACAAAAGAGTTACATGTTTACATTTGTTACTCTCCTTCAAAGTAGTCTCTAGAGGAACGGAAGGTTCCAAATGATTGGAAAAGAACACAGGTAGTCCCAGTCTTCAAGAAGGGTCATCGAGCAGATGCGCAAAACTATAGACCTATATTTCTGATGTCGATCTGTTGTAGAATTTTAGAACATGTTTTTTGCTCGAGTATCATGTCGTTTTTGGAAACCCAGAATCTACTATGTAGGAATCAACATGGATTCCGGAAACAGCGATCGTGTGAGACCCAACTCGCTTTATTTGTTCATGAGACCCAGAAAATATTAGATACAGGCTCCCAGGTAGATGCTATTTTTCTTGACTTCTGGAAGGTGTTCGATACAGTTCCGCACTGTCGCCTGATAAACAAAGTAAGAGCCTATGGAATATCAGATCAGCTGTGTGGCTGGATTGAAGAGTTTTTAGCAAACAGAACACTGCATGTTGTTATCAATTGAGAGACTTCTACAGACGTTAAAGTAACCTCTGGCGTGCCACAGGGGAGTGTTATGGGACCATTGCTTTTCACAATATATATAAATGACCGAGTAGATAGTGTCGGAAGTTCCATGCGGCTTTTCGCGGATGATGCTGTAGTATACAGAGAAGTTGCAGCATTAGAAAATTGTAGCGAAATGCAGGAAGATCTGCAGCGGATAGGCACGTGGTGCAGGGAGTGGCAACTGACCCTTAACATAGACAAATGTAATGTATTGCGAATACATAAAAAGAAGGATCCTTTATTGTATGATTATATGATAGCGGAACAAACACTGGTAGCAGTTACTTCGGTAAAATATCTGGGAGTATGCGTGCGGAATGATTTGAAGTGGAATGATCATATAAAATTAATTGTTGGTAAGCCGGGTACCAGGTTGAGATTCATTGGGAGAGTCCTTAGAAAATTGAGTCCATCAGCAAAGGAGGTGGCTTACAAAACGCTCGTTCGACCTATACTTGAGTATTGCTCATCAGTGTGGGATCCGTACCAGATCGGGTTGACGGAGGAGATAGAGAAGATCCAAAGAAGAGCAGCGCGTTTTGTCACAGGGTTATTTGGTAACCGTGATAGCGTTACGGAGATGTTTAACAAACTCAAGTGGCAGACTCTGCAAGAGAGGCGCTCTGCATCGCGGTGTAGCTTGCTCGCCAGATTTCGAGAGGGTGCGTTTCTGGATGAGGTATCGAATATATTGCTTCCCCCTACTTATACCTCCCGAGGAGATCACGAATGTAAAATTAGAGATATTAGAGCGCGCACGGAGGCTTTCAGACAGTCGTTCTTCCCGCGAACCATACGCGACTGGAACAGGAAAGGGAGGTAATGACAGTGGCACGTAAAGTGCCCTCCGCCACACACCGTTGGGTGGCTTGCGGAGTATAAATGTAGATGTAGATGTAGTCACCAGCGTTGTGTAGAAACCGTTGCCAGTGATGTGGAAGGCGTATTCCATTAGCAGAGCCTGTTCTGTTTTGAAGCAAGCCAGTCTAGAACTTTTTGACAGTTTTGGTAACAATATTGAAGTATGACTTGCTTTCAAATAGACATATAGATGTTTGTGTAAAGATGTATATACCCTATGGATGAGAAAAGGTGTAGTTGGTGTCTTTCTGAACATTTATTAGAGTATTGTTTAAAAATTTGAAGGAAATAGACCAAAAATTTTCTGACAGTTTTGCTAAAAACCTTTCCCATTTATATAGTATATATGTACTTGTATACCATATACATTAAAGAAATGTTTAGCCCATGTCCGTCCAAACGTTTGATAGAATATGTGTAAAAGTTTTAAGTAAATCAGTCAAGAATATTCCAAGATTTTTTTTTGATAACAACTTTTAACTACCACTTGTCTTTATATAGTAGTATAGATGGTGTGACAGACAGGGTGAGCAACAATCTGCAGCAGTTTGTTGATAATGCAGTGGTGGATGGGAAGGTGTTCTCTTTGAGTGACTCTAGGAGGATACAAGATGACTTAGACAAAATTTATAGTTGGCATGATCGATGGCAGATTGCTCTGATTATTATTATTATTTTTATTTTTTTAAATTTTTTTAAAGGGTGTTCCACAAAATTCCAGGAGAGCTGCCAGATGTTTGTAACTTCCTGCCACAATATTTCGGCGCAGAGTCTTATGGCCATCTTCAGGTGATACTGGTGAAAACACATTGAACTCTGATATTTAAGGCCCAGCCAGCACATGCATGGTGGATTCACTTGGCGTTGCGCATGTGCTATTGAGCGTATTCGATTCTGCTGTGCAGCGCGCCCTCCGTGGTGAAAATTTGCCGCATCGATATAAATTTGATTGTCTTCCTGCGGTTCCATCACAGAATTACGCCGGCTATGGAGGACACAAAGTTTTTCGATGATTGGATTCCATGCCGAATTCAATTGAAAACCGCCATCTCGATTAATAAGAGACTCACTGTCAGACAGTCGTATTTCCACAGATTCATTAATAATAGAACTCCAAAAGTTGGAGTGGAACCTATGGGCCACAATTTTTGTCTCACTCTAATTCATGACATGACCAGTGGAAATAAAGATTTCGGTGATGGCAGACTTAACAAGGCTGAAGAAGGCGAGTGTGCCGCTGATATTCCACAATGCGATCCTGCAGTTTGCATCATTTGCCCTACATAAGATTTGCCGCATTCACACGGAATCCTGTAAACACCTGCCTTGTGCAGTTCTAGGTCATCTTTGACAGATCCACGCATGTGCCGGCGAGGCCTTAAATAGCAGAGCTCAGTGCGCTTTCACCAGTATCGCCTGAAGATGGCCAGAAGACTCTGGCACAGAAATACTGTGGCAGGAAGTTACAAACAGCCGGCAGTTCTCCCGAAATTTTGTGGAACAATATGTACACTGTAAAAGGTTTTAAATCTCACAAAAAAGGGTATGTGAATACAGCATTGGTAGTTTACTGCTTGATACTGCCATGTTAATTAAATATCTGGACATATTGCTGCAAAGCGATGTGAAATGGAATGAATGTATAAGGATGGTAGTAGGGAAGTCAAATGGTCAACTTCAGTTTATTGGGGGAATTTTAGTTAAGTGTCGTTCATCTGTGAAGGAGACTCATATAGAACACTAATGTAATCCATTTTTGAGTTCTGCTTGAGAGTTTGGGATCCCCAACATGTCAGGCTAATGAAGACATTGAAACTATTCAGAGGTGGGCTGCTAGATCTGTTACCCACAGGTATGATCAACATGTGAATATTACACTGATGCTTAATGAACTCGAGTGGAAATTCCTGGAGGGAGGGCAGTGTTCTTTTCGTGGAAAAAATGTAGAAAACTGGCATTAAAAGCTAACTGCAGAATAATTCTTCTGCCACCACTGTACATTTCATGTAAGGACCATAGAGAGAAGACGAAGAAAAATTAGGGCTTATATGGAGGGTTGTAGGTAGTCATTTTTGCCTTGCTCTATTTACGATTGGAGCGGGAAAGGAAACTACTAGTTGTGGTGCAAGATAACCTCTGCCTCATACCATACAGTGGCTTGCAGAGTACCTGCGTAGATGTAGTTGTAGATGTAGGAAATGTAATGGTTCAGGATACTAAGAAGTTTAAGTTCTTCTCAGAGAGTAACAAAAAAGAGAAAAATGAAAGAAAAAAGGAGGTTAGGTTTTAGAAGCTATCCTGTAGGTTATTGTGGTATTTTTATATCTTTGGAACAGTTGTTATCAGTTTCATCATTCTGTTATTTTGGAAATAGGGTTGTTTTTCTTGTTAATTGTTTCACAAGACTGCAAATAAGTATTTAAAAAAAAAAATAGTTATACAGGGCTATTACAAATGATTGAAGCGATTTCATAAATTCACTGTAGCTCCATTCATTGACATATGGTCACGACACACTACAGATAGGTAGAAAAACTCATAAAGTTTTGTTCGGCTGAAGCCGCACTTTAGGTTTCTGCCGCCAGAGCGCTCGAGAGCGCAGTGAGACAAAATGGCGACAGGAGCCGAGAAAGCGTATGTTGTGCTTGAAATGCACTCACATCAGTCTGTCATAACAGTGCAACGACACTTCAGGACAAAGTTCAACAAAGATCCACCAACTGCTAACTCCATTCGGCGATGGTATGCGCAGTTGAAAGCTTCTGGATGCCTCTGTAAGGGGAATCAACGGGTCGGCCTGCAGTGAGTGAAGAAACGGTTGAACGCGTGCGGGCAAGTTTCACGCGTAGCCCGCAGAATACGACGAATAAAGCAAGCAGGGAGCTAAACGTACCATGGAAAAGGCTAAAGCAGAAGCCTTACCGTTTACAATTGCTACAAGCCCTGACACCCGATGACAAAGTCAAACGCTTTGAATTTTCGGCACGGTTGCAACAGCTCATGGAAGAGGATGCGTTCAGTGCGAAACTTGTTTTCAGTGATGAAGCAACATTTTTTTCTTAATGGTGAAGTGAACAGACACAATGTGCGAATCTGGGCGGTAGAGAATCCTCACGCATTCGTGCAGCAAATTCGCAATTCACCAAAAATTAACGTGTTTTGTGCAATCTCACGGTTTAAAGTTTACGGCCCCTTTTTCTTCTGCGAAAAAAACCTTACAGGACACGTGTATCTGGACATGCTGGAAAATTGGCTCATGCCACAACTGGAGACCAACAGTGCCGACTTCATCTTGGAACAGGATGGTGCTCCACCGCACTTCCATCATGATGTTCGGCATTTCTTAAACAGGAGATTGGAAAACCGATGGATCGGTTGTGGTGGAGATAATGATCAGCAATTCATGTCATGGCCTCCACGCTCTCCCGACATAACCCCATGCGATTTCTTTCTGTGGGGTTATGTGAAAGATTCAGTGTTTAAACCTCCTCTACCAAGAAACGTGCCAGAACTGCGAGCTCGCATCAACAATGCTTTCGAACTCATTGATGGGGACATGCTGCGCCGAGTGTGGAAGGAACTTGATTATCGGCTTGATGTCTGCCGAATCACTAAAGGGGCACATATCGAACATTTGTGAATGCCTAAAAAAACTTTTTGAGTTTTTGTATGTGTGTGCAAAGCATTGTGAAAATATCTCAAATAATTAATTTATTGTAGAGCTGTGAAATCGCTTCAATCATTTGTAATAACCCTGTATTGTAATCAGTATATTATGTTACTGTGGTGGTCATAATGTGATTATTTATTTATTTATTTTTTTTTTTTTGCTTGGTTTGGTTTTGCTGGTCAAGGAAAAGATTGGAATCAGCAGTTTTGTTAACTGATGTAACACCGTATCTAATGAAACTATTGGATTTCTCACAACTGCTTGCATCATAGAGAACCCCACACTTTACAGGTGCAAGTCCTGCAATATATTTTCTGTCAGCCTCAGAGTAACAACATAGACTACTGAAAACTTAAACACATGCATCTATAATGAAAAAAAAAAAAAAAAAGAAAAATAAAGAAAACTGACACTAACTGTTAAGATTGAAACCCAATAGTCTGTTAAGCTATGCCTTTAATGGATGTTGATGTCAAGATTTTTGGATTACTAACTTACAGTGGCTAGAATTACTTGGTTAGCACGTTACAGTAAAAAATTCTTGCAGAATGCTTTGTCAGTTTGACAAAAATCAGGATTTAGTTTCAAATGTTTGGTTAAGCATAGTCTCTAAATGTTAGATATGTGTTATTTCATTCCTGTCTCATACTTATTTTACATAACATTTGACTTCCCCTCAACCTGCTTGTACAGTTCCATTGGCTGTTTGTGCTATTCTGTGTACTGACACTTAAGTGTAAATATTTATTTATGTTTTAATGAGATGTCAGCTAAAAATAACTCTGAAAGTTCATTGTCATCCAGTTATTTATGAGGTTCATGATTAAGTAAAATAGTAAAGCAGTAAACAAAAGAAAGATAACACATTTAATTTTTTGATGATTATCTTTTCATAATTATTTTTCTGAATTTTGTTTCCTGTGGCTTCTGTGTGTGAACATGTTGATGTATATGCATTCCTTACTTTCATTAAATGTTGAGAGCCGGGCTAATGCTGTTATACTTATGGTTCATGGATCAATATTGACAAAACTCCGGATAAGGTGTGATGGGAAATCAAAATAGTATGATGACATTTGGTTGTAAGTGGACAAGGAGAGAGTACCAGGTAGAGGACATGTTTGGTAGCAATGTACATTTTGGATCATCTAGTGGTGTGCTATAAAACTAGCACATGAGTTTCAGTGTGTACCAGAACTGCAGACACATACCTGGAAAAAAATAATTTTGTAACTTTATTTTTAAAGGTAATAATTCAATCTTGGTGACTAACCTTCATGTATTCAATATTTCTAACATATTTCTAACATCTTAATTTTGGCACAAAAGAAAAAAACTGCATTTTCTCACCTGTAATTGGTTATCTTAAACTATCCTCCCACTGGTTGCATGCCACTTGCTGCCACCCTACAAGGAGAAGTAAAATGAGTCACAGCTTACATTTTCCTTACTCTTAACTTAAGCCCAACTTTTTTCAGTCCATAAATTTTTTGTTTAATGCTGCTGTTAATGTTACATAAGAATAGTTACTTGCTCCATAAACCCAGTACAGCACATAATGGATGTCTGCAGGTTGCCTATCGTGTTGTGTCCTGTCTCTTGACGTCTGATGTGGAGGTGTGTGTGCTGTGTGGACCAACTCCAGGCCTCAGTGAGGTTGAGCGCGCAGCTGCACAGTGCTGGAGGAGTGCCATTGACTTGTTGCGCAATGCTCAACAGTCCTTTTCTTTTGATTCTGGAGTTGCTGGGTTAGTGCTTGAAAATGGCGGTCCTGTTTATTGGAGTAATATTTAAATAGCTTCTATTGTAAAAATCTGTACAAGTTTGTGAAACAGAAATTTAATCATAATTTGTGTTTCTTTTCTTTGTTTTCTCTATAGCTCAGAAAATGTTTGCACTAACATAATCTTTAGAATTTGTTGCATAAACAGAACTTCTGCTGTAGCTTTAACTGTAGATTTAACTAATTTGTAAATGTACACTGATGTTTGTGAAAATTGCAACACCAAGGATGATAAATGTGATTGAAATGAATTTTATACCATAGATTGTATGCTAGACAATACACAAATGTTCAGCATTGCAGGATTGTGCATGATCTCTAAACTATGAGAATTCACCAGGGTGTGAGGCTCCCACATGTTGCAGCCAAGCTCTAAATATTGTGGCACTCCAATCTAACTGGGCCTTGATATGTTTTTGAGTACCGTTGTTGCAATGCAAGCTTTCAAAACATCAGTGGTTGCTGGAGGACCATGAGGAATAAGTTGCTTACCAACTATATCTCAGATCTGTATTAGGTAAATTGTCAGACAAGTATATACCGCAAGGAAGCAATGGCAACATTCATTGTTTTAACAAGGCTTGCCACAGACCATGTCTCATGGGTTAATATACTTCATTACGTAAATACGGTTGCTCAAGGGAGGTTCAGTGTCCTGGGTTCTAGAACCTTTGCAACATAATGATTACTGGTCGCAGTGCTCTCAAAGTGTATGAGTCAGGATCACATGGCATCGCAAACTACAGCATTGGGACTTGCCTATTATGCAGCTCAACAGTGTAGACTGCAAGATTGTGATTACTATGTAGTCTGAAAACCATGTGATTACTATGTAGTATGAAAACCATACGTTTTGACATTCAAAATGCCAGTGGGTACTGTGTAATGTGTCATTGCAATTAGAAGTGCCTTTATCCTCTATGCAGTGGAAGCTAGCACAATGAAATAGTGGCACCAGCCAAGCTTGCAACAAATGATGTCATGCCTGTGACCCCAGGCAGGTCCACTCTCATTGCAGGGTTCCAGCATCAAGTCAACTATGTGGACAAAACAGTAAGTTGTCTTACTATGGTGCAGACATTTTAGATGGCTTGTCACATAGATTGAATGAGTGACTGATTGATTGACTGATTTCTTTATTAATACATTACACCATAACAACAGCACCTCCGAATTTTACTGTTGGCACTACACACGCTGGCAGATGACGTTCACCAGGCATTCGCCATACCCACACCCTGCCATCAGATCGCCACATTGTGTACCTTGATTCTTCACTCCACACAATGACATTTTTCCACTGTTCAATCGTCCAATGTTTGCGCTCCTTACACCAAGTGAGGTGTTGTTTGGCATTTATCAGCATGATATGTGGCTTATGAGCAGCCGCTTGACCATGAAATCCAAGTTTTCTCACCTCCTGCCTAACTTTCGTAGTACTTGCAGTGGATCCTTATGCAGTTTGGAATTCCTGTGGGATGGTCTGGATACATATGTGCCTATTACACATTACAACCCTCTTCAAATGTTGGCGGTCTCTGTCGGTCAACAGATGAGGTCGGCCTGCACGCTTTTGTGCAGCACGTGTCCCTTCACATCACTATCACATTGGAAACAGTGGGCCTAGGGATGTTTAGGAGTGTGGAAATCTCACATAGAGATGTATGACACAAGTGACACTCAATCACCTATTCACTTTCGAAGTCCGTCAGTTCCGTGGAGCGCCCCATTCTGCTCTGTCATGATGTCTAATGACTACTGAGGTCGCTGATATGGAATACCTGGCAGTAGGTGGCAGAATAATGCACCTAACATGAAAAACATATGTTTTTTTGGGGTGTCCGGATACTTTTGATCACATAGTGTAGTTTCTGCTGTTGCCCGGTAATCATCTGAGGCACTGGTTTTGAAGTAAATTGAGGTCAAACTTTGCTGCTGGCTGGAAGTCGCTGCCCTCTTTGTCAATTGGTGGTCACAATACACTGCCTTTTGGCCTGTTTTTGATGTGTGACTGCACAATCTCTTGTGCCCAATTCACAATTAGTGAACGCAATAACATGTGTATGACCACATACCAAATTGACAAAAATGATTGGTTCTGTCTGTCTGTATCAATCTAAGTTACAAGGCTCACTGCTAACTGCTAATTACATTATGAATTTTCAGTGTAATCCTTTGTGAGACTTACGGATTTTTGATTTGTATTTCAACAGCAATAAAACTGTGAGCGTGGCATAAAGGGTATTTTGTAGGCACTTCTGACATGTTTCGCTATAGTAGACATAATTGTCTTGAGAGATTTGGCAACTGTGTAGATAATTAATATAATTCTTATTTATTGTTCTGTCACAGTTGCATATTTTTAATTAGATTACAGTTTCTATTACTCTGGATCATCTTTAGATCTAAAACAAAGTAAAACGAAGTAGTTGTGTCAGCAGCCAATCTTGTCTACTGGCATCCTGACGTGGTTCGGAGAAGACAAGACAGGTTACTTGAAATATGCTCACTATTTTTGTATACTTGAATTTAGCATATTTTGTGACAGTACTCATTTTTCCGTGGATGTTTATAAGATGATATTTGACTTTTTTGTGTTGGCTTCAGTCGTCTAGTGAAAGTATGATTCCATAATGCTGTTTCGTCAGCTGCAGAAATGTCCTGGTTCAATGCGTTTTTCTCATTTTTGGTGCTTCAAATACGATTTATCCGAATGTGCTTCCTTCTTGATGTTTATATAAAAAAAGTAGTAGAATAACTCATTTTTGCTGGTCGCTTGCAAATTATTATAACGGGGACCTGTACATTGTTCCACCGTCACACACAGAGTGTTCATTGCTAACTGACTACGGTCAAAAATGACTCCAGCGTCAAAGTCATTTCACACAACACACGAGCTTCCACTTGTAACCAGTCTCTTTGATATTATTTGTCACATCTACTAATATTAATCAATATGCTGTCACTCTCGAACATATAAACAAATTAGCATAAAATAAGGCAAATTACAATTCACAAAAAATATTCTGACAAAAATATAAGAAAACATTTACAACCTCCCTCATTAGATTTGGTATCGACAAATCCAGTAGAAAATAACACATCTCCAAGATCCATTACATACTGATTCAACTACTTTAGAATGTATCTCTGAAAACACAACTTTAGGGAAAGAGCTGAGCAAAACACAAACAAACATGCTGGGCCTTTTATCAGGCAATAGAGCTTTTATTGTGCCTATGCAGTTCTTGCGTTGTTTAGCAACGATACATATTGGTCTCAGCTTTGCATCATAAATTAGTAAAACTTTCAGTATCTCGCAGTGGATAAACTTTCTGTATTGGGTAGGGGGTACCAGGTGGAGAAGTATGAAACCAGAATTTGGTTGCAATAATTACACATCTGTTGTTTGAAACTGATAAACAATATTTTATTCAAAATAATCTCCATTGCTATTTATACATTTCTCCCACCTCTGCGGCAGGCTATGAACACCATGCCAAAAAAAAACAATTCTTCTATTGGAGCAGACCAGTCAGCGAGTCATTTTCACACATTTTCATATGAACTGAAGCATTGTTCAGTGAGAGTGTGTCCCAGTGGTGCAGATAGATGATAATTGGGTGGAGCCAAGTGTGCAGAATAAGCCGCATGTCCTAGTATTTCCCAACTGAATGCATCAATCGTGTCCCTGACCTGTTTTGCTACGTGTGATCGGGCGTTATCATAGATCAATATGACTTTGTGTTGTCTTTTTCCATATTCTGGTCATTTTTCACATACTGCTCTATTTAAATCGATCATTTGCTGTTGGTAATGATCAGTGTTAATGGTTTCACCAGGTTTTAGCAGCCTCATAATAGATGACACCCTTATGATCCCATCGAACGCAGAGCATTGTGTTCTTTCCAAAGCAATTTGGTCTTTCAGTGAATGTTGATGGTTTGCCTGGATTCACCCATGATTTACAATGCTTAGGATTCTCAAAATATATCTGTGTTTCATCACCTGTTACTATTTGATGGAGAGATGACTTATTTTTGTATCTGGCGAGCAGCATTTCACAAGTGGTTTTTCGATTTGCTTGCTGTCTTTCATTCAGTTCATCCGGAACCCATTTTCCCACTTTCTGCATCCTTCCCACAGCTTTCAACTTAAGAGAAATGGCTCTCTGTGTCACATTCAATTGTTCCGCGAGTTCCCGTTGAGTTTGAGTATCATCTTCATCCAATAAGGCCTGCAATTTGTTGTCTTTGACCTTTTTTTGTTGGTTTCCCGCACTTGTCGTATCTCATGTCAGAATCACCACTTTTGAATTTTTTTAACCACTCGAAACACTGTGTTTTCCCAAGAGCATGTTTACTGAAAGCTTCAACAGGCATTTTTTGCGATTCTGCAGCAGTTTTCTTCAAATGATAACAGAACACCAATGCTGTCCACAAATCATAGTTCGTAGACACAAAACTCGACATGTTGATGGGTTTGAAACAGATACCAATATTTGGAACTTGGGTCACTGTGTGTTGACATTTGTTACAGGAAGCTGAGGGTGCTGCATGCGTTGTGTCATGGGCCCTACACTGATGGGTAGCACCATCTATAAAGAAATTTTGGTTTCGTACTTCTACATCTGGTAAACTCCTCTGAATTTTCTAAACACTGTTTTTGCAGCCCATGTGGAAATGTCTGCGGAGCTGTGAATGAGTATGCTCATGGAGTCTGTGCTTGGAACAAGAAAATCTGAAAATATTTGTGACATGAAAGCAGTATTGTGAACATTCCACAAGAAATTTAGAATGAGCAAGAGAAGAGTGTGCATGGTCTCAGCAGTATGAGGTTGCAGTCTATACTTCCCATAATCTGTGTGTTTTTTTTCTGCATATTTCACAGCTTCTGTGGGTCTCGTGTATGCAGAGTACGTCACGCTTGGTTTGCCTGCACAGCTCTTGTAACAGTTCTTCTTTTGGTGATGATATACATTCTATATTCACCTATATGATGTTTCAGGTGTGAAAGGATCAGCCTTATACATGACCCTAAGCATCCTGCATCATTCAACAGTGGCAGATGGAAATGCGGATACAACCCCAATCTGATATTTTGCAATGAGAACACCTCACAACAGTGCATAAAAACTGTCTGCAACCTTTCTCAAAATACGCAGCACAGACCTTTTGTGTGCAAAATTTACGCAGCTGTTAGATCACAGAGAGTTCCATTTAGAAGGAGATTTAACTTCAGAAAGTCAACTGGCCAAAATTTACAGAAATGCTGGACGCTGCAGTTCCCAATATTGAACCTTCACCTGATTCATATGACACTTTTGCTGTAAAGAGATGCTCCACAATTTCCACTTCTCAGGGTTGCCAAACATCTGTAATGAGATGCTCCAGAATTGCCATTCCTCGGGGTTGCCAAACATAATACATACCTGGTCTAACTTCAGAACTCAGTGCTCAGTTTGCAGAGTATAAGATACTACCCAAAGAAGATCAATTTGGCGAGACAATGCTGGTGGCTGGGAATAAACTTATTGCATCTCTGAAAGAATCCAATAGGAATTCTTAGGTTAAATCTAGGAAAGAACTTGATCTAATCAGAAACAGTCATAAAGCATGGAGTTTACTGAGACGCCTCAATGATGACCCAACCAGCTCCACAGCACACTGCAACATATCTACAGATCAGAGAGCACACTAACTGCTCGTGAATGGGAAAGGAAGCCATAGAATCAAAGTGCCAAAAGTACAAGAGGCCCAAGAGCAAACGAGAGATCTGACTCTCTCATTCAAGATATCTGAATTAAACAAGGCTATTAAGGAGAGCAAAACTGGTAAAGCATCCTGTTTCGATAACATCTGTATGAAGCAAATCAAGAATTTTGGCCCAGCAACAAGAAAATGGATCATGGAGCTTTTCAACAACTGCATGAACCAGTGCCAAATACCAAAGATCTGGCGAAAGATGATTCTGAATAGAATCCTGCCAGTAATAGACCCTCTTCTCATACCCTAACAAGCAAGATTTTGACCAAACAGAAGCTACACCGGGCAACTTTTTAATCTCACTCAGTTTATAGAGGGTGGCTTTGAAATCCGACAAGTAACGGGCGTGGTTTTTGTGGATCTCACAGCAGTGTATGATACTGTCCGTCATCAGTTACTCCATGCAAAATTATATAATATGATCAAGAATGCCCACTTCATTAGACTAATCAGCATCCTCCTCCAGAATTGCAGGTTTTTTTGTTGAATTTCAAGGACTACGCAGTCGTTGGAGAGTGCAGAAAAATGGTCTACCTCAGGGAAGTGTCTTGGCTCCATTTCTCTAAAAGACCAGCTATTGACCCTGGGCACAAGGAGATTCTTATATGCCCTAGTTACGCAGAGCTAATGCTTTTTAAACAGTGGAAAGAAACCTGACAACTGCACTTAGAACACTGTCAAGCTACTACAATTGGAACCAACTCAGTCCAAACCCTTCAAAGACACAAATGTGTGCCTTTCATTTAGGGAACAGAGAAGCTAATTGTGAGCTACATATTGAATGGTCAGGCATCCATCTCCAGCATCATCACATCCCTAAATACTTGGGAGTCATTCTCGATAGAACTCTGACATTCAAAACTCACTGCAAGAACACCAAAATGAAAATCTTCACTCGAAACAACCTAATTCGCAAACTAGTGACGACACATTGGGGCTCACATCCACAAACTGTTCGCTCTTCTGCAATGGCACTGTGCTTTTCTACTGCTGAATATGCCTCCCCAGTCTGGTATAGGTCATCTCATGCCGGACGAGTAGAGATTGCTCTCAACGAAACCTGCAGGTTGATCACAGGTTGCTTAAGACCTACCCCAACTGTTAAGCTGTACTACCTGGCTGGAATAGTGCCACCATGGGTACGCAGAGTAGTGGGTTCCAACAAGGAGAGGCTGAAAGTGGAACAGAACAGTGCCCATCCACTGCACGGACGAAATTCAACTGCATGGACATAATTCAACTGCACGGACATAATTCAACTGCACAGACATAATTCAACTGCACCGACATAATCTACCACAGCAACAGCTGAGATCGCGAAAGAGTTTCGTGAGGACATCCAAGAAGCTCACCATTTCACCAGAGAAGGCAAGGCTGGAGTTATGGAAGAAGTCGATGCCTCACCTGCACAGATGGATGCCAGAAGCTGAAGAACTACCACCTGGACACAATGAGAGCTGGCTGGTGTGGAAATCTTTAAATAGATTACGATCAGGAGTTGGATGATCCAGAGACAACCTGAAGAGATGTAGCTTGATAACAGAAGATATGTCTTGTGATTGTGGACAAGGGCAAACCACAAGCCACATGCTTCAGAGCCCTTTGTGCCCTAATTATGTGTACAGCTACTGCAAATTTGTATGTTTCTGACTTGAGAATAATAACAACAATAATAATAATCTGTTTCTGAGTTTTAGAGAAATATTTTCCTGTCATCAAATCTCTTTGCAAGATAGCAACCTTTGATCTCCCCATTTACCTAATTCAAGCTCATTTGCTTAACACTGTAAGTAAAGATGTATGTACATTGTCCTGGAACTATTGAATAAATCAAAGAAGTAAGATGAATCCCAGTCAAAGTGCAGGACATTATCATGGAAAACTTTATTAATTGATCTCAGTATGTGTTGTCAATTATGTAATGGTGATTGAAAAACTGATCATGAAGTTATGCCCAATAAGTCGATCAGTGACAAAATGCTACAATTGGAAGGTGGTCTACACCCAGAAAGTAGAGAAATATGTCATAAAATGTAAAGAAAGTCCAGCAGCATAAGAAATAAACAGCAGTACACAATAAAATAAAACATGTCTAAATAATAATAATATTAAATAGGAAACGGATTTCTAATATTCTGCAAAAATTGAAGCCATGAGTTTCAGAGCAGCACAAGTCTACCAACCTTCCTTTTAAGAAATCAGTTATTTTCATATATCATTATTTATTGTGGATAGAAAAAAGTCGTCTCACCTAGTGGCAACAGGAGCAACACGTATAAAAGATGTGGGAATGTGCAAGCTTTTGGAGTCACTTGCTCTTTCTTGTAGCAGAAGGGTTGAAGGGAAAGGAAGAGGGTGAAGAAAAAGGCCCTGTGAGGTTTAAGAAATGGGGAGAGCTACAGAAGAGTTGCTCGGACCAGCAGGTCAGGAGAAACTTACTGGACGGGATAAGAAGGAAAGATGGACTATTTGTGCCTGCACCTAATGGGACCTGAAAACCTAAGAACTTGAAAGGTGAAAGATGGGGTAATAAACAAGATAGTGATTACTGAAAAAACATCCTGCAAGAGTCAGTAAGGATGGAAAGCAAAGTGTATTGTACATGGTAGGTAGGTTTGGGGGGGGGGGGGGGAGAAAGGTAAAAGTAAACCAATTGGAAAATAAAAGATATAGAAACATAAAAGAGAGTGAAAAAAATAGTTGTTGTTGTTGTGGTCTTTAGACCTGAGACTGGTTTGATGCAGCTCTCCATGCTACTCTATCCCGTGCAAGCTTCTTCATCTCCCAGTACCTACTGCAACCTACATCTTTCTGAATCTCCTTAGTGTATTCATCTCTTGGTCTCCCTCTGAAATTTTTACCCTTCACACTGCCCTCCAATACTAAATTGGTGATGCCTTGATGCCTCAGAACATGTCCTACCAACCGATCCCTTCTTCTTGTCAAGTTGCGCGACAAACTGCTCTTCTCCCCAATTCTATTCAATACCTCCTCATTAGTTATGTGATCTACCCATCTAATCTTCAGCATTCTTCTGTAGCACCACATTTCGAAAGCTTCTATTCTCTTCTTGTCTAAACTATTTATCGTCCACATTTCACTTCCATACATGGCTACACTCCATACAAATACTTTCAGAAACGACTTCCTAACACTTAAATCTATACTCGATGTTAACAAATTCGTCTTCTTCAGAAATGCTTTCCTTGCCATTGCCAGTCTACATTTTATATCTTCTCTACTTCGACCATCAGTTATTTTGCTCCCCAAATAGCAAAACTCCTTAACTACTTTAAGTGTCTCATTTCCTAATCTAAATCCCTCAGCGTCACCCAACTTAATTCGACTACATTCCATTATCCTCGTTTTGCTTTTGTTGATGTTCATCTTATATCCTCCTTTCAAGACACTGTCCATTCCATTCAACTGCTCTTCTGTCTCTGACAGAATTACAATGTCATCGGCGAGCCTCAAAGTTTTTATTTCTTCTCCATGGATTTTAATACCTACTCTGAATTTTTCTTTTGTTTCCTTTACTGCTTGCTCAATATACAGATTGAATAACATCGGGGAGAGGTTACAACCCTGTCTTACTCCCTTCCCAACAACTGCTCCCCCTTCATGCCCTAAATTATAGTTGCTGAAAAGAAACGCTTAGACCGACAGAAGTTGACATAAATGTAGGCTGGGTGGGCATGGGGAACTGTCTCTGACAGAATTACAATGTCATCGGCGAGCCTCAAAGTTTTTATTTCTTCTCCATGGATTTTAATACCTACTCTGAATTTTTCTTTTGTTTCCTTTACTGCTTGCTCAATATACAGATTGAATAACATCGGGGAGAGGTTACAACCCTGTCTTACTCCCTTCCCAACAACTGCTCCCCCTTCATGCCCTAAATTATAGTTGCTGAAAAGAAACGCTTAGACCGACAGAAGTTGACATAAATGTAGGCTGGGTGGGCGGCGGGAACTGAGCACATGTTATAACACCAGTTGCCACCTGTGGAGTTCTGAGAGACTGGTGTCAGGGCTGAGAATCCGGATGGCACTGAGTTTTCGACTGTCATGCCACAGAGCATGCTAGAAAATTGTAGTGAAATGCTGGAAGACCTTCAAAGGATTGATGCTTGGTGCAGGAGGTGGCAGTTGACCTTCTATGTGAACAGATGTAACACATTGAATGCACAAAAACAGAAAGTCCTATCATTGCCTGATTACATGGTTGCAGAACAATCACTGGAAACACTTAATTCGGTAAAATGTTTAGGAGAATGTGCACAGACTGATTTAAAGTGTACGATCACATAAAACTATTCTGCTGGAAAGACAGATGCCAGACTGAGATTCGTTGGAAGAATCCTCAGGAAATGTTGTTTGCCAACAAAGGAGGCAGTACAGAACATCATTTGACTGATACTTGAATACTACTTGCCTATATGGGGTCTGTACCAGATAAGATTGATGAGAAATCAGAGAAGATCCAAAGAAGAGCAGTGCATTTCATTAAAGATTCATTTAGTAAACACAAAAGTGTTACAGAGATGATCAACCAGTTCCAGTGGCAGACTCTGCAAGATGGCTATTCTGTATCACAGTGTGTTTAGTTTCAGTTCTGAGAGAGAGTCATTCCTAGAAGAATCAATGAATATATTGCTTCCTCTCAAGTATATATCTCAAAAAGACCCTGAAGATAAAATTCGAGAGGTTGGAGCCCACATGGGCACTTACCAGCAATAGTTCTCTCTGCGAACCATCCACGATTGGAATTGGAAATGGGGGAACTGACACTGGTACACAAAGTACCCTCCACCACACTTCACAATGTACATTGCAGAGTATAGATGTAGATGTAGCTGAGTATTACCAGCATATACCCTCCATCTATACCCATTAATCCTAACTGATAATTTGATGGTAGTCATACCAATCAGAAGGCTAAACAGTGTGTACATATCAGCTGGTACACAATGTTTCGTTTCACAGATTACTCTCCCTTTGATAGTGTATGTTTTGACAGTTTCAGGGCTGGTATAGGTGGTGGTAGGAGGATCCATGTGGCAAGTCTTGCAGCAGGGAAAGTCACAGGCACAGGAATCATGGGTAGGGAAATGAGTACACTCATGGGTAGGGAAATGAGTGCATTAGGAGTAAAGGGCAACATCACGAAATTGCAGAGATTAGGGGGGAGAAGGGGCCTGGGGGTGGGGGTGGGGGGTGGGGGTGGGGGTGGGGGGTGAAAAGCTATTCTAGATGTGGTGAGAAAAATGTCACACAGAATGAACCTCTATTCAGAACTAGGAGTATTGAGAGACAAGAGGTGTACTCCTAAGGAGTGTTTTTTTTTTTTAAAAAAAGGGGGTCAGCAGTACCAGGATTGGATGTGATGGCCCAAAAAATCTGCTTTTGAACTAAGTTGGGTGGGATAATTACGTTCACTGAGGGCTTGGATGCCAAGGCTGCATGGGAGGGAATGTTTCAAGGATGGCAACTGTCAAAATGTAAGTATTGTTGTTGTGTTAACTTTAATATGAACAGAATTGTGTAACAAACCCTCAGTGAGGATGAGTTCAGCATCAAAGAAAGTGGCATCCCCAGAAATAGGACTGTGTTAAATTTAATTGAGAAAATGTATTTAGAGATTCATTTTGTATTTAGAGATTCATTTTGGAATCTCTAATCACAGTCTACCAGTTAAATTTCACATGATTCTATTTTGACTCTTGCCACTTTTCATGATGCTGACCCTATACTCATTGAGGGTCAGCTACCCACTTCTGTTCGTATTAAAGCTACAAACATACAACAGTGCTTACAGTTTCACAGTTGCCATTCTTTTTATATCAAACGTTTCCTCCCCTATAGCTTAGCCATTTGATGCAAATGTATTGTTCAGATGCAGACTCTTTACAGCAGTACACCATTCTCACCTCAGCCTCCCAAGTACAAGATTATCCTACTAACCTAGTTTGAAAGCAGATTTCCCAGGCAGTAACATCCAATACTGGTACTGTTGATCCCTACAAAACTCAACTTTTGAGAGCACACATCTTGTTACTCGGTGTAACCTTGTCTGAAATGTGTTAAGTAGCTACTTCAGCAAGGCTATGACTTCCTGAAGTGAGTTCCATTCTGTCGGACACGTTCCCCACCATACTTATCTAACTTTTCATCCTCCCCCCCCCCCCCCCCAATCTTCTCAGTATACTAGTCAGACCACATGCTCCTTCTGCATTCATTTCCCTATCCTATGGCTCCTACCCCTGTCCCAGCTGTAAGGCAGATGCATTCTCCTACAGGCCTTATGTTGTTGTTGTTGTTGTTGTTGTTGTTGTTGTGGTCTTCAGTCCTGAGACTGGTTTGATGCAGCTCTCCATGCCATACAGTAAAGCTGCATGCCTTCGGGAAAAATTATGGCTGTAGTTTCCCCTTGCTTTCAGCTGTTCGCAGTACCAGCACAGCAAGGCCATTTTGGTTAGTGTTACAAGGCCAGATCAGTCAATCATCCAGACTGTTGCCCCTGCAACTATTGAAAAGCCTGCTGCCCCTCTTCAGGAACCACACATTTGTCAACAGATACCCCTCCGTTGTGGCTGCACCTACGGTACGGCTATCTGTATCGCTGAGGCACGCAAGCCTCCCCACCAATGGCAAGGTCCATGGTTCTTGGGGGGGAGGGGGGGGGACAGGCCTATATCTGGCAAAAAATATGCTATCAAAGAGGGAGCCATCTGTGAAATGACACGTCATGTACCAGTTATTATACAGGGTATGACAGGTGTAAGTGCAGATATTTTTATATGTGGTACCGTAATATGTACACATCAGTGTGTTGAATGTTGTTCCCTGCACCGAACAGTGTTCCCACAAACAGCTCACAAACTTTACGACCATTTTGCGTCCACACTTCAACCCTTAATCTGCTGCCCAGGGGAAAATAAACATCAATGCCTTGCTCTTGTCACGTGTACTTGAAGGTGCTACTCATCCTAAAAAGTACCACTTGTAATATTACTCTGCAAATGACATAAATACTGAAGCAATATTTTTCAGTATACTATCCTCAGTCACCAATAGAAATATCTACACTTACACCCATTACACTCACTATAAACACTGTTCAGCCTTTTATATTGGTGTTACTACTGCCAAGTTATCAGTTAGGATGAGTAGACATAGATAGTGTGTGTACTGGTAAAACAAAATGTCCTGTCGCAGAGCATGCTCTACAGTATGGTTCTGAGCTCAGTGCCTGTTCAATGACACTTGCCATCTGGATTCTCCCTCCTGACACCAATTTCTCAGAACTCCAAAGGTGAGAACTGTCACTGCAACGTGCTTGTTTCTTGCCACCCTCTTGACCTAAATTTACATTAATTTCTGCGGCCTCAGCATTTCTTTTCAGTAACTATAATTTTTCCTCACTCCCTTTTATTCCATCTCTCTTATTTTCTGATCTGTCTGTTTTTCTCCCACTCCCCTACCTGTCTATCATATATAATGGACTTAGCTTTCCATTCTTACTGACTTTCACATGATTGTTTTTCAGTAATCTCTGTCTTGCTTTTACCCTATCTTCCACCAATAAGTTCTCAGGTTTACCAATGTGTGGTGGAGGTAACAACAATTAATTTTTCCTCCTCATTCCATACAGCAAGTGTCTCCTGGCCCAGGGTTCTTGGCAACTTTTCCATGACACTCCATATTTCCTAAACCTCACAAGCCCTTTTTCTTTGTCCTTCTTTCTTTTCCTTCAACCCTTCTGCAGCTTGCGCATTTCCATATCTTTTATGTGTGTTTTCTCCTGCTGCTGTTTGGTGAGCAAATTTATTTATGTTTTCATACTATATTAAATTCTAGAACTATTTAGTTTGTTATACTGATATTTTGTGTGCATCTAACTAGTAGATGTATATATAACCTTATTTCACATCATTGAAATTCAGTGAATGGTTTAAGTGTGAGAAAATGTTTAAAATGTTGATTTTTGGTGTTTTGGAAGTCACTGTATCCCAGTTTGTGCAACTTTACAATAAGAGAGTTCAAATTAAGTTAGCAAGATAGAAACAGTGTTTATTTTGACTTAAATGGTGTAAAATAGTGTGAATAATACATTCATGTTTTTAATCTGTGTCCCAGACTTCAGTTTCTGAATCAACATGTTTCTCTTTTTACGTTTCATATATCTGTATCTGTTATTCAAAGTTGATGCTACATACTTCCTAATGTCCTTTGCCCTAGGAGCTTTCATTAGTATGTCATCTTTAAAAGCACATTTAAGCAACCAATGATTAAAAATCTGCTTCTGTCAGAACTGAAATGTATCAGTGGCCAGACCACTTGCAGTTTTGCTTACAATCACATAATTCTTATGGCACACAGTGATTTTATATGCCATCAGTTTCCACATGCCTTGGTTGTTTGTCAGAGAAACAGGTTCTCTCAAACTGGAGAAAGTGGTTTCGTAATCTTTTATCGGGGATTGCACTTCAGAGACATATATTACCAGCACTTTTGTGGATATTCTTAAGCTGCTGATTTGGTGTGTTGACACTATCATCTTTTCTTTTCTTCTGCTCAATGTGGGTAAAATCACAGTCACAAAACGGATATGAGTGACCTTGGGTGGGGAATACATGGCAGATGTAATCCACTTTAAATAAAGAATGTGAATATTTCACAATAATGTTGTTGCAGTTTTAAACTCCAAAGGACTCTCTAAAAATGTATAACTTTCTCTTAGTTTCACTTATGTAGATTTCTCTCCTACCACCACACTTGTCAAACGAGAAAATTCTCCTTTAGTAAACAGATTGAAGTAGCACTCCTAAGTTGGGAAGCAGAAATACAATGCAAAGACAAAAAAGCTTTCTTACATAATATATTTGCACAATCTCTGCTCTGTACCTGAAATCAATAACAAGCCACTAAGTAGCACTACTCCACACTCTATGATATAAATGATAACGTTTACCTGATAATGAAATACAGATGAATGAAGTTACGGCAATTCTCCCAGATGCCGCATCTTTATTTATTCATCAATATTCATGTTGTCCTCTTCAAAGTAATCCCTGTCAGATACAATACACCTGTGCCAACACTTCTTCCAATCCTCGAAGCACTTCTCATAAGCACTTTTTGGTTCAGCCTTGAGTACTTCCAGCGATGCAGTTTTTGTTTCCTCAGTCATTGAAAATCTTTGTCCTTTCATAGGTCTCTTCAGTTTTGGGAACAGGAAAACGTCACAGTGGACCAAATCTGGTGAATATAGTGGTTGAGGCATGATTGTCGTGTTGTTTTTGGCCAAAAGGGCTCTCACAAGCAATGATGAATGAGCAGGTGCGTTGTCGTGATGCAAAAGGCGCGAATTATTTTTCCACAATTCCGGACGTTTTTTGCATATTGCTTCTCGCAAATGGCACACAACATTAAGGTAATACTCCTTATTGACTGTACGACCTTGAGGCATAAATTCATTATGCACTATGCCATGGTAATTTAAAAAACAAGGAGCAAAATTTTGACATTTGATCGAACTTGGCATGCTTTTTTTGGTCTTGACTCTTAAGGGATGCTTCCATTGGGACGATTGGGCTTTGGTTTTGACATCTTAACCATAAACCCATGTTTTGTCACTACTTATGATCCTTTTGAGCAAATCAGGATCATAATTGATGCCATTCAAGAGCTCCTGAGCGATGCTCATGCGACGGTTCTTCTAATCAAAATTGAGACGTTTTGGAACAAACTTCGCTGACACACGTCTCATGCTCAAGACATCTGAAAACATTACATGACACGAGCTGAATGATATGCTAACATCCTCAGCAACTTCTCTTATGGTAATTTGACAATTTTCCAAAACAATTTTCTTCACAGCTTCGATGTTATCATCTGTTGTTGACGTGCCGTGGTGTCCAGATTGAGGTTCGTCATTGGCATCTTCTTGGCCATCTTGGAAGAGCTTGTACCACTTGTAAACATTTTTTTTACTTAGAGCAGACTCACCATATGGCACTGTCAACATTTTAAGCACTTGTGATACCATTTTTCACAAAAAATTTGATGCAATCACAAAGCACACTAGAACACGTCTAACCTTTCTATCTGTCAAAAACAAACGAAGTATGCTGTACACCTGAAACTGTGCATATGTTTGGGACATGTGTACCAACATAACAACAACAAAAAAAAAGATCGATAATCGAATGTACCGTACTTTTTTGAACAGCCTTTGTATAGTGTCAGTGAGGCAGTCAAGTTTAACATCTCCATCTGACAAATAGGCCAGTGTCAAATTCCAATATATCGCAAGAAACTGTAAAGACATTTGGGATTTAACTTAAGACCTTTATTCCACCATCTCTTCTTCCTTTCCCTATAAAATGCAAGTGATGAAATACAATGAGGATTCAAATTTTGCAACTCAAGGCCATATTATGATTGTAATTTGATTGTTGTCAGGTCTGATGGTCTTATGGTAAAGTACATGATAGGAAAGTGATAGGTTGCAGCAGTGCTTGATTTGTGACAATTACCGTGATACTTCATGTTGGTTCCTCTGATGGGGGAAAAAAAAAAAAAAATATTGGAAGCATAGATTCTGAGATGTGGTACAATATAACTTCATATTTTACCAGTACAGTTGTTGCATTCACACTTTTAAAATGCACAGAAAAGTGTTAAAATAATGTTTTAAGACATGTAATAAATAGTCCTCCCCTCCAAAGAAGTCACAGTACTGGCACCTCTTTTTATGCATATCGAGCACTGGGTTGTGGTAACGAAATCTGATTGGACCACAGAATATCTCAGTCTGCCTTTACCCTAGCCTTCACCCCTTGTGATGTGAAGATTCACCAGGGATGATTAATGGTCTGGATTCCATGTTAAACTAAATCCCATTTCCTCAGGGTAGGTTAGGTCATACAAGCCACTTAAGTGGTGTCTGATTATTGTTATTATTATTATTATTGTTATTATTTCAGTGTTGTTTGCTTACAAAATTTCTGGTTTTATTTGTATTTTATTCATGTAACTCCTCTGAGAAAAATTACCTAACTCTCTCTCTGTCGTAATGTTTTTATCCTTGTATAAATTGAAAATACTCAGTGTAATTGTTTCTTTTGTATATGTTACAGTGTTCTATTAGTTGATCTGGAAATGGGAAAGTTCATGTTGAATCGCACACCTGGAATGAAGCGTATGGATATGCTGCATACATTCTATCAGCATACTGTGAGCTCTAGTGTTTCTCATGCTTTGGAGAGTTACTGGTGTTCAGAATATCATAAATGTCACTCATTGCGATCTGGTAACAACTTACTTTGTGTTATGTACTCAGCAACTGTCCCAAACGTCACCATGAGGTTAGTAGTTTATTTCTGTCGTGACAGTCTCAATAATTTTGCTTTTCTTGTTGCAACAGTATAACTTTGTGTGAAAATTTCTAGTATGTGCTGACAAAAATATTTTAGTTATCAGAGTGTTTTGTGGTTCAGGTGTTCAAGAAAAATGCACATTTGTGATTTGCAGTATAATACATGAAACACAAGTGCTGTGTACATATCCACAGATTTCCTGCAAAGTTAGCTTGTCACAAAGCTAACATTTTGATTTATGTTGCACCTGTCATCCCAAACATGATGAGAATGACACTTATCAAAATGGAAATGTTCAACCTTTTTGATGATGTCACCTATCTGGAAACCCAAGAACTTTGTATTAGCTCAAATTACTAGGTGGGACAACAAGATCATAAGTATTACACTGTTCAGAAATATTGGGAACTCATATGATGTGCCTCACATTGTAGAGATAAGCCTTCAGTTCACTCTGGTGGTAGAAAGATGTACCTGTAAAAATGAAGATCCCACTCAGAAATTTATTAAATTAATAGGAGCACACTGTCAGGCCAGCACTTAATTTCAGGAGGCGCAACTACCAGTGCAGGTACAAGAAACGAATACAAATGAAACTGTTCTCTTAACTTCCATCTTTAGGATGAGAAAAGAGGAAAACTTGACAAGCTGTGGAGACTTTTTTGTTTTGGGGAAGGGCATGGGAACGGGAACAGCAGGTCATCCCAGGCTAAGATTATGGTAACCCATGAGGTGATTTCCTTTATCTTTTAGAAAGGCTAAACATGGCAGATCAGTAAGTCAGTAAACACTGAGCCAGTGTCAGCTTAGAAGTAAAAAAAGAAAAAAAAAAAAAGAAAGAAAAAAACGAAAAGGGCAGGGAGTGGGGGTAATAATAAAGAAACATTGATGGCACTGAAGAGCATAGTAATAATAAGTAAATCAGATGAAATAAAATAGACTTCTATATTTGGGTGGTGGGGGAGAAAATAAAGTGAATTGTGTCTGACAGGATGCCATATTGAAATCGTGAAACTATATGGAAAACAAAGCAACCCCCGTCCAGCTTTTCTGGAGTTACGCAAAATTATACTGGCTGGGAGGATCCAATTAACTCCTGCAGTGTAGCAGGCCTTAAAGTCGTGGAGTCATACTGTAGATCTTGTTTGGCAACGGCATAGTGGATGCCTGTTCGTGCAATCTGACAGTTTGGGGACAGTCGTAATGAATTCCTGGAGTAATCAGTCAGCAACAATATCTTCACATTAACAATAACATTAAATTTCCTTTGATACATCCTGTATGGCCATGGATGCCACATTTACAGTGACAAGCAGTCTCTCTACCATTATACTGATGTTGCAGAGACCTATGCAGACTGACCATAACTTGTCTACATACAAAGCTTCCATGTTCTATCATCATATGCACTCAGTGCGCCTCACATTCCTGACTAACCACAATATAATGATTCTTCATTGCATAATGCCATATATAATTTGACCAGCTGAGTAACATTTTCCAAGAATGCTTTGACTACCTCTCAGTGTGCCCTGAAATGAAGCAGATTTTCCAACTCTCCTTTCAATGTTCCAAAAGTGGTATTACATCACCCATGTAACATATGATATAGTTAGTTGGTTTTCTGTAAGCTAATCCTATGAGACAAATGGAAAATGTTTTGCTTTAACATCAGTAAAGAAATCCCGTTTGCTTAGAGAAAGAAAACAATAAACAAGATTCAAATTGGTCAGAGGAGACACTTTTCTAGTCCAGTGTGAATAATTGAAGTATTACTGTATGTTCATGAGGGTATGATACAACCACAGGTTGTTCAAGAAAAATAGAGGAAGTAACCAAAAATGGAACCTATCCTCTGTAAAGTTTTCATGGCACAAGAATACATAGAGAGTTGATGAAATTAGTGTGCCTAAACCTGATGATATTCAAATGCAAAGTCCTGAACTGTGAGTGGAAAACATTATGTCCTTTAGATATGAAACTGGGTCAGATTGTTCTCATACAAAAAAACAAATAAGAATTGATATGTACACTGAAACATACAGAGGAAGAACATTGCTTGCATGTTTGCATAAAGTGCTCAAAAGAATGATCAAGCAAAAACTGTAACAGTGGTACAAAAGTAATAATTTACTTCCAGAAATGCACTTTATATTACATGTCATACCATACAAAAGTATGGTTAGTATACTTGTTTACTTGCAGCAGAAATTGATGAGCTTTGAGAACAATAAGTACATCTTTGCAATATATGTAAATACTAAAAAAGCATGGAACACTGTGTCATTGGCCACCTTTAGACCGAAGCTACAACCACATGCCATCTTAGAAGACTTCAGCACTGGTCTGATGTTAGTATTTGAGAGGTTGCTGATAATTTAGCTCTGTGGTATACTTCTTAGACTATGAATGACCAATAAATCAATTTTAGCCTATTACCTTTCATCACTTGTACAACAGACTTTCATGATACTCACCATATGGCAGAGATGCTGAGTCGCAGAAAGGCACAACAAAAAGAATGTCAGGAAGTTAGCTTTCAGCCAACAAGGCCTTTGTCAAAAGATCTTGTTGGCCGAAAGCTAACTTTCTGACAGTCTTTTTGTTGTGTCTTTCTGTGTCTCAGAATCACTGCTGTATGGTGAGTAGCAACTATCCTTTTCAGTATATTGTTACATTCCAGCCTAGATTTTCCATTGTTATAACTGCATGATACAGTATATTTGATGGAAGTACTCACATACTACAGTTTGCTGATAATCTGGGCATGTATGCAGAAGACTTATTGCCAGAGAACTGTATCAGAAAGATTCAATGTATTACATAGAGGATAAATGCAAATGGGCTTATTATCTCAGTAAACAAATTGGTAGCATTATTCTACCCATTACATGGAACAGCAACACTGCTGCAGGAACATACATACTGCCAGTCAAAAGCTTTGTGAAGCACTAAAGATTATAGATTGATGATAAATGTAACTAGAACAAGCATTAAAAAAATATGAATTAACAACAGCCATTCAATAGTAAACAAACTAAGTTGCTGTATGAATTTGATGCTAGTGTTGAGAGTAGAAAAAGAAGTTACACTCACCACCTTTGGTGGCATGAGTAATATCACTGTGGAGTGCCCAGGTTGTATGTGATTAATGGTAAGCTGGATGGCTAATGACTGTGTAGTGCAGTTGTCCACCACCACTTCCTATTTCAGCTCTGTCATTGGCACTTTCAACCATGTCAGAGGCAAGACTACCTGTGAAAGCTGTCTCATGATCTACCCACTTTTCTGCAAGCATTGCACAGCATTCTACATATTAACGACTGCTAATAAATTATCCATCTGGGTGAATAGTAATTGCTGAACTGTGGCACCCATTTAAGGAACATGGTTATTCAGATAATGTGAATTGTGCTGATGAGACATGACAGTGAAGTATATTCATTCCCACAATCTCTTGGGCCTCAGTTTCCTTGTTGCTGTCCTTCACTTGCTTCTACTTCTACAGCTGGTCCACCCCATCATACCCTCTCCAAATAAGCAGAATAGAATAAAATTATGGTTTTTCTGGGAAGCAACATTAATTTAACCTTTAAATACCTCTTCTGTCTTTAGGAGAAATGGAGTACCCATCACACAAGTGTTTTTGTAACGTCTTAAGTCATCATTGCTTGCTCTGAAGCCCATGTACATTTAAAACTGCTTCTCCGCATACCAAAATATTACAGCCATTAACATTAACCTGGTACAAAAAAGTAACCATTCGCCACAAAACTGTGCTTTTCCTTTTCTTTGGGTACCTAAAAAAGTAAGCTATATTAATCAAAATAATAATATTTTATTTATAAAAAGTACATGAAATAAAAATTAATTTCAGATTTTCATTAATCGTAGTTACCTCCTTTGCACTTGTTTCATCTTAATATTGCTCAGAAGGTAATTATTTTGGCAGTTGAAATCACCCATATCTCAAAAAGAATGGAATATCTGCTCTACACATTCATAAATCTTACCTCAACACTTGTTTTTACATTTACATCCAGGACCACGAATTTTAGCACCAACAGTTTCTCCTGTTTTATCTGATATGTACTCTCTGCCAGAATTTCTATGATGTTTACATTTTTCTTTTTTCCAATTGCACGTATTTCTCTTTTTTTTCTACCTTCAGGTTCTTTAGTAGGTGATACTTTGGGAGATCAGGAGACCTTTTACATTCGTCAGCATCCTAAGCCAAACAAAGTATTCAGGATGAGAAAGACCAAAGCCACTTACCCCATATAACATGCCTTAATTTGTTACACAAATAGCTTTATAATATTAAAATTATTACCAATAATGCAGTAATTAATAGGAGAAGTACAATTTGTTCATGATTTACACATACACATTTTAATTAGCGAGTATATAATAGTTATAATTACGCAATAATATTTTATTCAGATACAGTCCTAAGCCTCAATGTTTTAAATGTTTAAAAAAGTAAGTATTTTCGACTTACTATGTCATTTTTAAAGATGAATGTTCATCAGAGGGACAATTACTACTTCTACTGGATGACTGGATGAATAATCTTCTTCAGAACTGGCCATTTCGGTCTTGGAATCTTCTTTTTTGGTTATGCGTGGAAACAGCCTCTTCTTTGCCAGCACAGTTTTACTGTGGCTTTGGGTTGTGTCACACACACAAAAAAGACTACTTCCTCACTGTATGATAACAACAAGTGTGAACTGCTCTGCCATGTTGCGAGTCAAAGTTTAAATATTTTCACATTAACTTCTTCTGTTGAATAGTTGTTGAACTACCACTAAAAACGTATTTTGAGAAAAGCTTGGCTTTGGACTGTATCGTTCTCATCCCTTCATTTCATTGTGGCATTTTCATTGGTGCTTGCAGTCAGATCAGGGTGCTCTACGTACAGTCCATTGTCTGAAGACTGGAGGCAGATAGTACAGACTTTAAAGTTTAAAGACTATTTCAGTTTGTTGATGCATTTCTCAAGTAGTTTACTTAATCTCGAAATATCACAACAACTGTCACCCTTAACAAAATGATAGGAAGTTCATCATGAAGATGACTAATGAAGCTATAAGTGTGTGAGAGTAAATTTTTTTAAGCATTCAGGGAACCTTACAAGGGAAACAGCATCAGAGCAATGACGGAAAGTATGCACAGCTGGCTAGCAGACGACAGAGCTTGCTAGGGAGTCCTTGCACAAGCCAGCAGGTGAGCTTACAGCGAATCTTATTCCATGTGAGACAGGATTGAGGCATAATCAACATATGGCTAAGTGACATTGTGAGGTTGCAAAAGGTGTTGTTGATTTGTAAGGGAGATTAGGTTACATATATACATACATATATGTACTAGGTATTTTATTGACAGGAATATTCTTTTGAGCAGATGGGATTCAAGTGTATATACATTGTATCAAGTGATTGTGGGGTGTAGTTGGCAATGTCGAGAAATCTGGCTGAGATGTGAGTGGTTGTATGACCAGATTACTTTGGTGCATTTTTGTGCTATTGACTTCCCTCGAGGTGAGATTGCAACTCTCCCACCCCGCACACACACAGAATATGTCTGTCGAGAATTGTCTACACAGAATATGTCTGTTGAGAATTGTCTGAATTATTATTGTATGGTGACGAGTCAATAAATAAGTCACAATCACTAAAATATTGTATATCATTTTAATTTCATGCCACTGTGTTTCTATATGGTGACAGCAGAGGTCAGGTGTAAGATGGCCTACACACAGTAATCTAGTGGACTGCAGCCAGTGCAAGATGACAGATGTAATACTGGTCTGTACTCTAAGAGAACAGCATACAGTTGTGTGATTTTTGTGGACCAAAGAAAGGGCAAGATAGAATTGCAAGCAAATTTTGTGAAGTCTGTGCTTGTGTGTTTGCCTCCAGAATACAAATGGGACAGCGAAGGCCTATCTATGTAGAGCCTCATGTTACAGTGTAGAAGGTTGTGCTTTCTTAATGTTAGTCACTACCCGTTGGAATGCATGATGAGCTACTGCTCTCTCTGACATTTTCCTCGATAACTTTGTTCCCTTTCAGTTTTACAACAGGTTCATCCCTCTCAACCAAGGCTATGAGTGACCAGCCCTGCCTTTATAACTTTCCCTGCCAAACCTATACCTCTTTCCTCTCCAGTGGACAGACAAATAGTTCCAAAAGCAAGGACAGATTTTTCTGCTTTTACATGTATCTATTGACAGTACATAGAATTTTGCATTTTTAATTTTCCATTCTGGATTCTAACCAATTCAATTTTTTTTTTTCAGGATTCTATCCAAGAAGATTCTGAAAATGATTCTATCGGACAAGCAACTATGCTGGTAACTACGTTATTATTTCTTCAAGATGCTCAAGAGTTTAATAATTATTATCTCAGTAAAAATATTCTTTCACATTTCCAACACTCCCTTCCTTACAGTGCATCCGACCCATTTTCATATGCCTCCCTTCTCCTTCCACTTAAGAAAGGACAGGTAGGCCTACTACAGCAGACAATTTCCTGAACACTTTTTTAAAAAATTCTCTTACTTTTTTTTTTACAACTATTCAGTTGAATTCTGTGAAGTCAATGGTAAATGTGTTTGTGAGTTTAATTTTTATTACCTAAGTGTGGTGATGTTACATTCCTCAAAGTGCCATGCTTGACCACATGTGTAATATAAAACTTAATGTGCAAGGAAAAGTAAAAAGTGCCAGGAAAAGTAATCGCTGTTTTGTCCCATACTTTATGGTGAACTTGTAGAAGTGGCATGTTGTTGGGCTAGTTGTGTTTTGTGCCCAAATGTCTTTGGGCTAAAAGTGTTTTAGGTCCATCTGCTGCCTACCTCAAAGATCTAATGATAACAGTACTCTGTGTGGTACTGTAGCAGACATTACTTTGTGAATCTCATGTTGTTCTGTTGGTTTGCTTGTTGCATCACTTTTTGCTAAAAACCAAGAAAAGTGCAACAGGTAGTTATGCTCTTTTAATTTGTAGATAGTTCCTTATATATTTCTCCATTTGCAGAATCATCATCTAATGTTCTTTCACTTTTGGAACATTGATTGTTTTATAGATTATGTGTTTGTTGCCTTCATCATTCTTTTTCATTTTTGCAATGAATATTGTGCCTTTATTTTGATGTTATCATTGTCATTTTTGCTCTATGCCACAAAGCTATTGTCCATGTACTTGTTTTCCTTGCGCCAGTAATGACATACGGTAGAACCTTGACTAACTGGCACTGTTGGGACTTAGGGTGGTCAGAATGCTAAAAAGGGCAGTTAATCAGAGGGGAATGAAACAAGTCATTCACAGAGCTCAAAACAATGTAATAAATCAAAATTAAATGAAAAATTACATTTCTAATAAAGAGAAAGGAACACAGAAAATTTTAGACATGGAAAATGTATTTGAAAAGTGTAAAAGTTCTTTTGTTTTAATTTCTTGAACGTTGATTTTGCAGCTGCATCACACCACTTCTTTGCTCACAATATATCCGTAGCTGCAGCGGTTTTCTGTTGTTGCAAATAATTGAGGGCAGTATCAAATGCATCCTTTGCTGTACAGTGGCTGATCTTTTCATTGTATTCCTTTTCCTCATCATCTGATCATTTTCATATCCTTCATTGATAACTAGTAGCAACGTCGCCTTCTGCTAGCCATTCCTCTGCGTCGGCAGGTCGGATATCAGAATCTGAAGAGTTTGCAAATTTGCAGTGTCTGACTCATTAGTTTCTGGAAGCTTGTGTTCCATGATTTTTGTAGAGTGTTTTTCTGAAGTTCTTCCTCAGCTTGAGCAACTGTGTAAATTGCATCTTTTATGTTCAGGCCTTTCATTACCTCAAAAAAGATCACAACACTCTTGCATTTCCTGTAACAAAACACTGATGTGTTCCTTCCTGTAATGTTGTTTTAAGCACTCACTCACCCCCTGGTCCACTGGTTGGATTAATCAAGTCACACAGGGTGGGGCTGGAGGGAGGTGAGCAAAAACTTACCTTTTATGTCACCTAGTTGTTTTTCAGACTCGGAAGGGTGTCTTGAGAAGGGTGGTTTGGAGCATTGTCTAACAGTACACTTGTACAGGGTGGTAGGTTTTCTGACTTCAAGTAATTTTTAACATTTGGAGCAAATGCATCAAAAACTAATCTTTAAATAAATTTCCATTAACTGCTTTGAGCTTTGTAGTAAACAGAAAGTACTGATATGTTTATGTTTTTGAAGGCTCTTGGTTTCTTACATTTGCCGATATCAAACGAAATTTATGGTCACCACTTCTATTGCTGCATGTTGCAATGGACACCTTGTATTGGCTAGTTTAGTTCCTGTGGCCGTTTCGTTCTTTGAGGCAGGGGTTCTTTGAGGGAGCATTTTATAGTTCAGCCCCATCTCACCGATGTTGTATAATTGATCTGCTATCTGTTTATTTTCTTAGACTATTTTTTCAAAATTTTCAGCAAGCCCCCTATCTACAGCATCATCCGAAGAAAACTTTTCTTCTGAAATAGCAGCCTGACACTGAGATGATTTTTCCACCAGTGAAGCCAGTCTTCACTTGCTTGGAATTTTTCTTCTTCACCCTAACCCCTCCCTCCCACCCTCATCCTGCACTGAAAAGCATTTTCTTTTATGATAGGGCCTCGATGTGGGGCCCCTTTTCATTTTCCCAGACAAAACCAAACCCATAATGTGCCATCCAAGAACTCAAGTTTTGGATTCTCAATGTTTTTGCAGTTTTTAAAGCATTTTCACTATCTACAGTTAATGAAAAACTTCAAGGTCTTTTCGGTTCTTTTTCCAGTCTTTAGTGGTTGCCACTCCAACACCCATTTCAGAGGCTAATTTAGTAACTTACTAATGGTTGTCAAGTTTTTGCAGAAAATGTAGTTTCTGTTCAATTGTACACACAACACGTTTCGTTTTTGGATTTGTAGCATTTTTACACTTTCAGAATCCCTTACACAACATAACCACAACTTAATAAACTGAATAAAGGTACATTGCAACTTTAAAATTAAAAGGAATACAATAATAAACTTAAAAAGTGCACAGATAAAATAGAAGATTAAAGAGCACAATAAAGCAAAAACTGCAGTCAGTCAGTTGAGCATGCGTGTGGAGTATGGCTCAGATGGACACCTGTTGTGACAGGAGTAAAATTGATCGATAACATAGCATTCTCTGGTGCAGCACGCTGACAGATGGTGAGACACAGGGTCGGATAATCCAAGAAGTTAGTTAATCGAAGGTCAGATAATTGAGGTTCTGCTGTATTGTTGGATTCTTACTATCTCATTATTTATACACTCAGTAAGCACTGACAGTTCTTTCACTGTTTTCCACATTTGTATACTGCAGGCCATCTGCACAGTATGTTGCAATTGGTCCCAGAGTACCATAGACATCCACCTCTTGTTTTAATTAATTGAGGAGGTGCCTGTGGAGAACAGTTGTTATTACTCTTCTGTGTAAGACTGACTTTCTTTAATTTTACTGTTGCCTGCATTTTAAGAGATGTATGTTGGTGGAAGTAATGTATTTATTGATGTATGTATGGATATGGTTTCTTGGGATTTTGAGTCTCAGTGATGTAAAACACATTTCTTGTTTGTGTCTCCCACTGGAGTTATATGGGAATTTCATACTCGCTAAGCAAACTTGTAGTGAAACGACTTGTTCTTTCTCAAGTATTTTCCCTCTCTTCCAAATATTTAATTTCGTAATATTAGTATTTGAGAACTGTTCAAATGAAGACTTTGTAAGTTGCCTCTTTTGCATGCAAAATATGTTTCCGTAGCATTCTTCTGCAAACCTCTGTCTGCCAACTGGTACCTCTATGGCTAGGTTTATAGATATTTTAGTATATCTGAGATTTATAATGCTAACATTTAGCAAAACTATATCTTAAAGGAGAGACCTGGGGCCCAATCTCCCCCACGGTAAATCAACAGTGTTAATCACCCGTTATCTCAGAGATTGTTGTAGATATAGATTTGAAATTGATATCATATGTTTACTAATAGTCTCTTTATTCTATTGATGTACAGTGGAAGGTATTCCCCCTCCCCCCAATACAACAGGTTTTATAATTTTTTTGCTCAATGCCTATATTTTTGTTAAAATTGTGTAATAAATGTACACAAATTTAACTCAGCTGAATGTATATTCATGATTGTAGATTCATGGCTTACTGGATGGTTGTGGAGGAACTTGTTTAAGTTTCATTGCAATAAGATGAATTGTTTCTGAGAAAATGGGGCATTTGTAGTGAAAAATGTACATACTGAAAGGACATTTAAAGTTTTCGTATGAAACTTCTTGCCTTTATTGTTACATGATGTTATTAAAAACACCCTGCTCCATATTGTAGGCCATCTTTACCACCAGTGCTATCAAGTAACAGCTGTCTTCTTTTTCTAGCCTTGTTGGTCATATTTTTTGCTGAAACCTCAGCTTTTTTCACTCTTGCCATATACACTTTGTGAAGTCCTTCCACTGTATGCTTTCCCAAAATCACTCCTAGTTTTTAGAGTGCTCTCAATCTGCCGCTGCTTCCACTATTAAATTTAATTACAGTGTCTCAGGTTCCTAACTGTAGGGTTTTTATCCCAAAAAATATACATTTTGGCAGACGAGTCCAAAGAAGATTATTGAATGATTCGTTGACATTTTGTGTTTTGCCATGCAAACACCTTTTCAACAGATTTGGATGGGCTAGATCTCTGAATATGGGCTTCAGGGCCTTCATTACTGCTTGAGGCACAGTGTTTTTATACTAAAAATCTTCCAGAGATCCTTCAGCCTCAGATTTTCCATACTTGCACTATGCCTCAGGAGGGAGAGGACACAAGCAATATACTGGGTTGTTATCAGTTGAAATTTTATGATAGTAGATAGCCCACACTGCTCTCACTATCTTGTGCAAATCATTGGAGTTTTCCCTGATTTGCCATAATAGTGTTGAAACTGATCTATTATCGTGACTGTCAGTCTACCAGTGCCTTTTATTGTTTTACCATCTGATATCTTTGCATTGCCGAGTTTTATTTTTAGGTGTCTGAGATGTGCATGCCTCCATTTTCTTTTTGACGTGGCCTACACACTCAAATTTAGTTATGGGCACAGTATACGGTTTGCTTGCAACTACTGCTTTGAAAGACTTGCTGTCTCCATCTCCCAAAGACTGGGTGTATCTAATTCCTCTTTCTTCCTCAGATCACTGAGAAAAATTAGTGCAGCAGCCACATCCATTCCTCAACTCGTCCCCATAAAGTTTTCCGCAGTTTGGCTTATGGGCTTCTACTCTTTCTTTATCCACACCAGCAATGTCCATCCAAGACAATAATTAGTCAAAATCTGAATATCCAGGACTTTCCTGGTGTTGACATTTGTTGTTGTTGCAACTCCATTCTTTGATTTGTGTCCTCGTCTGTGCCAGAAACCATCAAAGACAATACTTCTATCAGTTCTCCCATCATTTGCTTCCACTGCATCTGTGGTTTCAGCTATCATGGAATCTGAAGCCACTTCCTTTATGCAATCACCGATGGCATCTGTGTAGTGTTCGTACTCTGTAGGTGGGCCTGCCAAATTCGTAATGCTGCACAATGTCTTCCCAGTACACCTCAGTCCGTACACTGATCTTACTTTATTTTAATAAAGGTTCTTTTTGCATTTGATTGATTTAGAGTATTTGCAGGTCTGACAGAAAATACGTAGTTGACACAATTCCTTTCCTTGTTGATTCATCTTCAGACAATGTTACTGCACCACCACCAAGAGAACGGCTCACTGTTTAACTTAGAACATGAGCCAAAATACCAAACTCCATAATTATATTGGAATCCATGTCCTTTTCTACACTGAGCTCTTCGTAAATGCTGAAGTTGACTTTCCATTTTGAAGTGCAGGGGAGAGAGGGAATTGGCACTGCACTTGTCTTGTCACAGCTGTTGCTTATAGTGTCTTGTGTTGTGCACAAACAAGCATTTTTAATATCAGCTACACATTTCTGGTAAAACCCGTTACCTTTGTTTTTTCACTTCAAATATTTTGCTTGGTTTTCTCATTTTCCTTCTGCAGAAATTCCTTCAATGTCTGCTTGCTGTACAAACTAAAAATACTAAATTGAAATACTTTATGCTATTCAAACAAAGAGCTGGGGGAACAAAACCTTACATAGAGCAGGCTGTCCACAACAAAATGACAAAAACAACAGTCTTCTGGAATCATCAATTTTGGAAATATGCCCACTGAATTGAGTCAGTGTAACTCATGAGGAGGCAAATTGACAATGCTGATGAACAATAAAAATACCAGCAAGGTAATATTTCCTCCCAGTAAATAATGTATCAGAATGTTCAGTGGATTCCTTAGATTTTAATGCAAAAGAAAATCAATTCTTTTTTTTTTTCAATTTTGTATCCCAGGTCTCCTGTTAAGCGAACTATACTTTTTTTAGAAAGATTTTTAATGTTAAATTCAATTTCTCAAATATTGTAATTGTCATCAGCCATCTGACACATGCTACTGCATTAAGTTCCTTTATAGATTTTTCCAGACTTTGTGGCCCTCAGCAGAATGTGTGGGTGTTACTTCTGCATATTTTTTCAATGTCATCTACACATGACTCTTACATTGTCGTTCCAGCATCAAGCAAAGAACTTCTTTGGTCCATATACCATCTACTCGTTGGGTCACATATCCCACTTGCTTCCATTTAAATTTCAATACAGTTATTATTACATCTTCCATTCCAGCCTGTTCTCTGTTTCATTTGCTTGCGCTCTTGTCCATCCCAGTAATCCCCATCGTGACTCTTTTAGTACTTGCTGAGCAAACCCCAGTTTATGAATAGCTTTTGTACAGAAAGTATGTGTCACATTACCATAAATCAAAACTAGTAAGACATACCAACTGTAAGCCTTCTGTTTCAGATTAATTGAAAACTGAATTAGAAAACTCTGTTTAGTTTATCAAAAGCATACCTGGACAATTCAGGTCTTCAGTTTTTATCTCTGATCCAGCACATCCAGTCATTGTCTTCAGATGTTGTAGATACAAAATTTCACCAACTGGTTTCATGGTTTGAATGTTAATTAGTATTTTTATTTTAGATGTATTAATTATACATTATTTTAACCTTAATGGAAGTGATTTTCAGGCTTGCTTCTGAAATCCCTTTATTAAGTTCTTCCACACATTGTCAAATTTGATTTGCACAAAGAGCAAATTATACAATATCGTCATTAAAATGAAGGTGGCTGAAGTATGATCGATTAACATTTTTTCCTCCTTTGTTTTCACAATTTAAGCATCTTGTAACTTCCTCTGAAGCTGCTGAGGCAATTTTAGTGTTGTGGATCTCCATGTGCAACTCCACTTTCAATTATGAATTTGTCACTATGCTGATAAAGTCTGATGAAAGCTGTAGCATTGATGTTTGTACTACTCGTGTACTAACATGGATGGAATCAGTACCTCTTTCCTCACTGGCTCTTTGTACAGATTTTGTTGAAATCAAGTCAACAATTCAGCAAATTCTGGGAATCCCCAGAAAGGAGTAATTAATACTCATTGATCCATTCTGTGGTTTCATTCATGACTTGCAAATGATCCACTGTGCTGTATCTGCTTTGACAGGCAGCTAGTCCATGTGCTTGATCAAAAACTAATGTTTCTTTTTCTTATGTGGTTGTTGATAATTTAGTGAATCTCCACACACACACACACACACACACACACACACACACACACAGGATGCATGTTTTACCAAATATTCATCACATCTTCTCGCATACTATCAGAGACATTTCCAAATAACAACCATTTCAGAATTTCGTCTCTGATGTCTTCTTTGCAACTGCATCATCTTTTGTTGTTTGCCCAAGCACCTTGGTAACTGCCCTTTTTATCTATTTTTATGCAATCTTAATTTCCCATGGGAGAAGAGGAGTTTGTGGCACAACTTGACAAGAAGAAGGGACCGGTTGTTAGGACATGTTCTGAGGCATGAGGGGATCACAAATTTAGCATTGGAGGGCAGCGTGGAGGGTAAAAATCGTAGAGGGAAACCAAGAGATGAATACACTAAGCAGATTCAGAAGGATGTAGGTTGCAGTAAGTACTGGGAGATGAAGAAGCTTGCACAGGATAGAGTATCATGGAGAGCTGCATCAAACCAGTCTCAGGACTGAAGACAACAACAACAACAACAATTTCCCAAGATGCTGAACTTGTTGCTTCATTTAATCTGTAGTACTTCCCCACTCTTAAATGATTTTCACAGTCTACTTTTTTGATTTAGTTTTCATGAGATTCTTTCTTTATAGATCAAACAATGGAAAATCCAGGATGGAATGTAACAATACCAGAGAAGGAAAGTTGCTACTCACCATATAGCGGAAATACTGAAACGTGTGTGTGTGTGTGTGTGTGTGTGTGTGTGTGTGTGTGTGTGTGTGTCTACTGCTGACAAAGGCCTTAATGGCCAAAAGCTATAATTGTGTGAATCTTTTTGTTGTGCCTATCTCAACTCAGCATCTCTGCTCTACGGTGAGTAGCAACTTTCTTTCTTTATGGATTTATATGTATCTGTAATCCTTATATTACCAGACTGCGATCACTTGAAAATTGAAAGTAGGTTGCCCTAAAGCACCAACTGAGGATTGAACACCGAACTTTCATATTTGCAGTTTGACTCTTACCCACTTATTCATTATCATTATTACTATGTATTTCTTCAAGAAAGTACTAACTTTGCGAGTAGGATTTATTTTAGTCGTTGTGAAGCTCAAAAAAATCTGATGTGATATGCATTGGTTACTATATAACTACCAAGTTACATAGTGATTGTGTGTGCCTAATTAAAACTGTTATGAGTACTGCCTTCCACTTAGTAGTACACTACCTATTTTTTTTTCTATGCCATCAAAGCTTCAATGTGAAATGATCTCTCTCTCTCTTTTCCAAACTATTGTTGGGGTAGTCATAGTCATTAGTTTAAACACTGCAGTGGTATGCCAGGCATGGTTCTAATGAAAGTGGTATGCCCTTGCCTTCCTTCATCTTTTAAAATAACTACCCCTCAGGTTATAAGAGAACTTACAATTTAACTTGGAAACTGAAACACGATGAAACTTGATAATATATTTCAAATTTAAAGCTTGTAAACAAATCTTTTACTTGCTTGCAAGAAAGAAAAAGAAAGAATGTGAGTTTTGAGAATGAATATCTAGACAAATTTTTCTTTGTAGTCAAATGAAATAATTCCTCCATAGAAAAAAAGAAGAGGGAAGAAAAAAGAAATCACTAAATAATGTGTGCCGTCCATATTATGCTTTACAGAATTTAAAAGAAGCAAGTGAATGTGATTTAAATTAATTATTCATTCACATTGCTTTATGAAATAGTTAATGGTAATTATGAAAAACAGTATTGTAACTATTATAAATAGTGTTGACAGAGAGAAAACAAATGCATGTTCCTAAAATTACATTGTCCATTTGTATTATATTTGCAGATTATTATAAAATGTGTACAAATGTTTATTCTGATATATATTTTACATAATAATTTTGTATTTTATTTACACTGACATCATGATGATGTATTTTAGATCTTTGATGTAACACAGTATATTTCCATTATTAATTTGAATAAATTCTGAAGAAACTGAAACCAAATGTGCATTATTCCTTTCTGAAGTCTCAGATTAAAATAGCCATTTATTGTGACAATACATTTAGCTCTTGATTTGTTTCTGCAATGTTGATGGAATCAGTTGAGAATATTAATTTTTAAAAATGTTCCGGTAGTGTACTCACATCACAATTGCCAAGTCTTTCTGTTTCTTGTGAGACATTTTTTGAGGTAGAGACAGAAACATATACATCCATTTGAGTATTATACACTCTCCTCCACACATTTATATTACCTCACCCCTAACTGCTGTTCACAATGCCATAAATTAGTAATTAGTTCTGAATTGCCACACAGTTTGAATATACAAGCTCCAGCTAGACAGTAAAAAGTAAAAAATTAGAAAGCATAGTAAAAAATCCTATTCTTTGCTCAGTGTCATGTTGTTGCTTTTGTTTGTTATTCATCTGAAATTCTGAGGAAAATATCATTTATAACAAAATCAATAAAGTTGGGGACTAGTCTTGCCTTGTTGATGACTGATGATTATGAATTTTGGTAAGTGTGACTCAGTTGTTTCATTTGTTCATCTTTGTGTGTCATATATA
This sequence comes from Schistocerca serialis cubense, assembly GCF_023864345.2. Lineage (NCBI taxonomy): Eukaryota > Metazoa > Arthropoda > Insecta > Orthoptera > Acrididae > Schistocerca > Schistocerca serialis. The sequence continues at coordinate 235,846,991 of NC_064641.1, read as the reverse complement.
TAGAAAAGAACATGGGTTCAGTTCTCTGCTTGTCTGTATAAGTATCAAATGGAAAATATGTATATGGCCCTATAGATACTTTTAATGAAGAGAGAGGCATCAGCAACCACAATGTTACTGTAACATCATTTGTAACTGAAGGCAAGAGGTGTGGGACGAGAGAGAGAGAGAGCGAGCGAGCGAGAGAGAGAGAGAGAGAGAGAGAGAGAGAGAGAGAGAGCAATTGAGCGAGCGACCGACCTAAATAGTAGTGAGGGCCAGTTTTGCCAGGATACAGACCCTGATGTACTGGCACAGTAGTGAGCATGTGGTGCTTGCGAAAGAACTACTATTGGGTGGTACCAGGAACATACTGCTCAACTCACTGAAACATTTGTCAAACAGTGGAAAATCCAGGATGGAATGTAACAATATTATGAAAAGGGTAGTTGCTACTCACCATATTGTGGAACTGCTGAGTAGCAGACAGGCACAACAAAAAGACTGTCAGAAAGTGCGTTATCAGGCAACAAGGCCTTTGTCGAAGATAGACAACATACACACAGATACTCACACAAACATAACTCACCCATACATGCCCACAGTCTCTGGCAGCTGAAGCCAGACTGTGACGTGACCAGCAGCGCATGATGGGAGAAACAAGTGAGTGGTGGGGGTTAAGGAGGAAGCAAGGTGGGGAAGGGGGGGAGGGGTTAGCAGGGTTTGCACTGCATGTGGGAGTGAGCCAGGCAAGATGGAGAGAGGGTAGGGCAGCTAGGTGCAGTCATGACATTAAACGGAGGGTTGGGAAGAGGAGGCGGAGTTAGTGGAAAAGGAGAGAAGTAAAAAGACTGGGTGCATTGGTGGCATAGAGGGCTGTGTAGTGCTGGAATGGGAACAGGGGAGGGGCTAGATGGGTAAGGAGAATGACCAATGAAGGTTGAGGCCAGGAGGGTTACAAGAATGAAGGAATGGAGATTTCCTGCCTGTGCAATTCAGTAAAGGGGGTTTGTTGCGTAGGATCCAGATAGCACATGCTGTGAAGCAGCCATTGAAATGAAGAATGTCTTGTTGGGTGGCATGCTCAGCAGCAGGGTGGTCCAGATGTTTCTTGGCCACAGTTTGCTGGTGGCCATTCATGGAAGTGTTAATTCATTTGGCACTTCACGGTCACATAGGACTGTACAAAAAGTCTCACAGTTTCTGTATAGCTGTCTCCATTCTGATAAATACATGGGGGAGTTGGATAATAAGTTTCCCCTGTCGACTGTGGTCAGAGTTGTATTTGAAAGGGGGGGGGGGGGGGAAGGGAATGAGACATTAATGATAAGACATATCTTTACTTTTTTACATAATTTCGAAGTACATTGAGACATTTGTCATACCGCTTTATAAACTTCAAAAAGCCTTCCAGGAAAAAATCAGGGCATTGCATACAGAAGAAGCATTGAGTGGCTTGTTTGACGTCAGCATTGCTGCCAAAAGCACCTTCTGCCAAGAGTCTTCTTCAAAGCAGGAAACAGATGGAAGTCACTTGGTGCGAGATACGGACTGTAAGGCAAATGGTGTAGGTGCTCCCAACCAAGAGTTGCAATATGGTTTTGCATCGCCGTTGCCATGTGTGGTCTCACATTATCATCCAACAACAGAATGCCAGATCTGAGAAGGCCTGGCCGCTTTTTCCAAATCACCTCTTTCAATTTCGATGGAGTGGCACAGTACTGCGCAGCATTGACGGTTGCATGCTCCAGAAAGTCCAGCAGCAAAACTCCATTGGCATCCCAGAAAACGGTGAGTTCCACTTTACCTGCAGATGAAGTGCTTTTGAACTTCTTTCGGACAGGTGATGATGGATATCTGGATGCAGCCTTAGATTCAGGCGTATAATGGTGGACCCACGTTTCATCCCCCATCAAAATCCGAAACAGAACGTGGTAATGCACAAGCTGTTCAAGGCTGAACGCCATGTGTTGTTCCGTGTGTGTTGGGGTCAGTTGGCGGGGCATCCATCATGCTGACACCTTCCTGTATCGAAGAATGTTGTGGATGATCTTGTGAGCTCACTCGTGTCCGATTCCAAGTTCTGTCACTATTCCATTGATGGTGATATGCCGGTTCATTTTAATCATGTCATCAACCTTCCTGACTTTTGCATTGGTAGTGTGTGTCCGTCCAAGTCTCGGTATGTCCTGCACTTGCTGACGTCCATCACTGAATTGCTGGCACCATCTCCACACCATTTGCCTCGACATCACACCTGACCCATACACCTCAACAAGGTGGTTATGAATGTCTGTATCTGAAACTCAACATGCCCATTCATAGCGGATAATAGCTCTCACTTCTGCCTTTGACCACGACTCCAAAACGCACCTTCTCTCCATCGCTCCGGGAAAAGACCGAGCGGCTGGCCTCCGCTTTGTGCAGGCACTGCGACAGCGCCATCTGCTTGATCATGGCCGACCTCTACCCAATGGTGTATCGGTGTCTTGCACGTGTGCATTCACCTGCCATGTCGTCTTGTGGCCATATCACACAACTCTGCCCACAGTCGACAGGGGAAACTTATTTTCCAACTCCCCCTTGTATTTTCAGTGTTAACATAGGTTTTACAATAGTAAACTGCTCCATGGCTAGACATGCAATGAAGAAATGTGGAAATTCAGACTGAAGCAACATTTGGATTGCTTAAGAAGGGAGAATAAGGTTTAATGTCCCGTCGACCTGGGGCCATTAGAGACGGAGCATACACTCGGAATGTTTCAAGGACAGGGAAGAAAATTGAGTGTGCCGTGTCAAAGGAACCACCCCATCATTTGCCTGGAGCAATTTAGGGAAACCACAGAAAGCCTAAATTTGGATGGCTGATTGCAGGTTTGAATCGTCATCCTCTCGAATGCGATGTCAGTGTGTTAACTACTGCACCACGTCGCTAAGTCAGTTACACACACACACAACACACACACACAAACACACACTAATGTGGTGAATAAATAAAAAAAATATACTACATTATTCCTTTTTGAAGAACCCTTTACAATGGTAGACATGGTAAGGGAAGAAAATGTATTTCCAAAAATAATGAGCTTGGATTCAGAAAGCATCGTGCGCATAAAACACATCAAGCACTTTTCACAAACATCTCACAAATTATAGATGCAACTTAACAGGAAGGTTCCACACTCCTGAATTTTCAAAAGTTTTTGCTACTGTTTGTTATTGTCAACTGATAACAAAGGTTTGACCATAGAGAGTAGCTTTGTGAATGTTGTAGCACACAACTTTGCCAGGGTGTGTTATTACTTTATTTTAATTAACCGAAATGAAATGAAAAAATTTAAGGAAATTTATTATCCATGAAAAGCCATACTGGGCACAAGAAGCACATGCCTATGTGAATTAAAATAGTGAAGAACAATATTTAATGAATAATGACAAATCATACAGAACAGTTACAATATTATTTACAACTTCTCCCTGCGCTAAAGTGAGACATTCTGAGATCTGTTACCAGAATAGAAAATATACTGGATAAATAGATTTCAGAGGTTGTTCTTGAGGACACACACATCTCTATGCTCTGATGCATGCGCTATGGTTTAGATTAGATAGCACAACAAGGAGTCCAAATTTTTCAGAAATAGATGGAAATTTCCCGATGGGGACCTGTATACAGTTACAATTATAAATGTGCCTTTATTTAATTTAAGCACACAGGCACATGCTTCTATATGTTTCTCTACACAAAATGTTTTTGTTTCTATACTTTTTGCACAATGATAACTTTTGATATATATGGCAACTCCTCCTTTCTCCATATTTTCTCTAATTACATGTGCAAAGAGCTTATATCCACTTACATTTACCTTATCCATATCAGTAACAATGTGATGCTCAAACAGGCATAGTATATCTATTTCATCCTCAGCTTCTAAATCTTCTAAACAAACCAGAAGCTCATCTATTTTATTCTTTAAACTCCCAATAGTTTGATGAAATATACTTACATTATTTTTAATTATACTTTTATGAGAACCTTTCCTTATTCTAACATTTGCAGTACTCTCGTGTCTGAGTTTCTCATTGTGCTTTGGCCTAGTTCCTATACCAGTGGTCACATGGTGTTCAAAGAGGCAAATTATGTCAACTGGGTTGGGTGACTTTAATTCATCAATGCAATTACCTAGGACTGAGATACAACTTGGTGGAGATAAAATTTCTGGTGATTGGTGAAAATTTATAATTGACAGCTGTGATTGGTGATCCAATGTGCTAGAATTGTGCTGTTTAATTTCTTTCCTAAACTGAAGATTTGTTTCAATCCTGACCTCTTGTAGAACTTGACATCTTTCTGTCTTACCTATCCTAAAAAAGGTGCTGCTCCAACACCTGTAACCACTGGTATTTTACCATTCATGGCAGTGCCTCCCCCCCTTAAATTTCCTGCTATTACCCCAGCCAGTTTACCCTTCCCTTTCCTGTTGAGATGTAGGCCGTGCCTGGTATAGTCCCATCTACTGAGAGAATCAACAGGAACTACACCAATATGAGCCCCCGCACCCGACCCAAGCAGCTGTTCCAACTCCAAATTAACTCTCCCAACAGAAGAATTCAAATGAGGCCGGTCATGGCGTCTCAGAACAGATACAAACTCAACATTGGTGTGTCTCGATGCCGACGCAATCTTTACCAGGTCACACTCTATACTGTACCCAGGATCTCTGTCAATACTGTTCCCTGGTCCTCCCACAATAACCACGGTGTCTTCCCTGGTAAATCCTTTACAGAATGAACCTAAATCCTCTTGTCACCTGATCCAGACTAGCACTTGGTTTGAAAAAATTTGTGACCTGGTATTCTGCTCCTAATTCCTCCTGCAGAAGTTGGCCTACACCTCTGGCATGAGAACTGCCTAACAACAAAACTTTCTTCCTTTTCGATGACTTTCCTACATTCTTTTTCAATTTCCTATTGAGCGTTTGCTGTGCCCTGTCTACACCTACCTCTGCTTGAGGCTCATCAGTTTCTAACTGAAGCAACAGGTCAAACTTATTTTTGACATTCACCACAAAACTGTCAGACTTAGTTCTAGGCCTGTTCCTTCTGTTACCTGCTGCCACTTCCCACCTCTCTTTGCCCTTCTCCCTCCTTAACCTGTCCAGATCTTCCCTAGCCTGATCTAGCTCAGCCTGAAGGGCAGCAATTTTCCCCTCTTGTTCCACTGTCTTCCTATCTCTGCTGCAAATCCTACATAGCCACTGATGAGCCTGATCCACTTTCCCGACACCCACGCCACTGCAGTCCCCCCAATGAAAAATAAACTACTGCATCCATCACACCAAACCCCAGAACTAACAATTCTACAGCAAGTCAGGCACTTCTCACGCATGGCAAAAATAGTAATTTAGCTATAATAAATCAATTAAATTACCGAAAATCAAAAAAGATGTTACAAGAATTAAGCCTATTCACAAATGTATATAAGCAAGTTTCTGATTTAAAATTCCGCTGTTTTCTGAGATCTGTATTAAAACAATGAAAGTATATGCTATTTATTATATATTTCACTTGATGGAATGAAAAAAGGACAATTAAACGAGATACTTTAAGTTTCTCCAAAAACGTTACTTAGGCCTATAAACAAATGTATATAACCAAGTTTCTGATATAAACCCACGCTGTTTTTCTGAAATCTGTATTAAAACAATGAAGTTATACACTATTTATGGTAGTTTACTTATTTGTTACCGAGAAACTAGTCAAATTACCGTGAAACAAGAAACAAACATGTTTACAAAATTTAAGCCTAAACGCGACTTCGCGAAGTTACGATCTTTTTCGTGTTTTCTGAAAAAATACGCAAAGAAAAGTGAAACCTTTAACGGCAAGACTAAACGATACACTAATGCACATATTTAATTTGTTGTCGGTGTTAAACTAAATTACATTCCTGTCTAAATCACTTAACTTTCTGGAAATAGTTTCTGTCGTCACTTACTCGGCGGCCATCTTGGGGAACTCTGTGTCAACATAAGTACATTACATATAACATACGTTTACATTACTAGGCACACAAATGGTAGACACCGAGTGATGAGTGGTAACTGTGGCTTATCACAGGTGGCAATGGCAATTCTCTTGTGCGAGTTCCTTCCTCTGGCATTCAAAAATGTAAGGCCCCTTTCTATACAATCTCTACCTCCGTTATTGCATCTGGAAAGCACTTTCCAGACTGGAGAATGTGTACAGTCATGTATCTGTAGGAATACCTGAGGGTGTGATTAATTCAAATATTCTTTTCTTTGGTAGCTTTAGTTGGCTGGAGACATGTTATTTGGCAGCAGTTTTTCAGCATAAGTAAAAGCCGCCTCCTTGTTGTCATGAACTGAGAGAGAAACTCGTTTTGTCTCTCTAGTGTGCCAGGAATTCTTATTTTACTAGGAACAAAACACACAGCACAAAACAAACAAGCTTTACTATCACTGTGTCTCCACAAAATATAATCCAAGTGCACCGTGATCTTTACACAGATTCCCATCTAATCTGAGAAAAGTACTACAGTTATTTTAGTGTTGGAATGAGTTGCCTGACTGTAGTATTAATCATTGATGAGTATCACTTGCATTCATCTTCTTCAGTCACTTCTACCATGGGTGTTCTTTCATAACACCCTTAGAACTAGATGAGGCAAGAAGTGTATTACTGTTAGACACTATTGATTTAGCAGTCCCCACATCTTACATGTGTTTTGAAGTTTGTCATTTTTGAGTCTAGATGGATTTTTTATCCCTGTCTTTCCTGGGTCATAAAATCCTTTACATAGCTATGTGACACTGTTCACATCCTTGGTGTTGACCTAAATAAATATATATCAGTGCATTTTCTTCCTCAATCTCACTGATCATTTTATAACATTTGTATGACGTAGCATTGTTTGTGTATTCCAATTTGTACAAGTTTCGCTTTTGTGGAAGAGGATATGATTTCATTCTTCCTATGTGCATTGTCTAGAGCATGCTTCACTTTAATCAAAAAATTGGTTCTCATGTTCTTGTAACATTGAATAGGTGCATCTTCACTGGCTGAATATGGAAAATCCTTAGGACTGCCATTGCTGTAATGACTGCACTTTGGCAACAATTCTTTTAGGTGGCCATGTGTTTATGTGTGTTGAGTGGTCACAGATTTGCTTCCTACTTCTACTGTCATCTGCCTCTCTGAATGTTTGAGCCTTGTTCTCTAGATTGTGGCATTGGGTTTCTCTGCCTACTGCACATGTGTTGTTACTTAGACTATCCCTGTTACCGGTATCATTAAATCATTCTGTTGGGTCTCTGTTTCCTGCAAATGTATGTTGGTGTGCAGGACCTTTTCATGGTTACTTGAGAACTTCCTGATTGTTGGTGACTTCTGAACATCATGTTCCTTGCAGGTTTCCTGATTAAGCATTCTGACACTGCTGCAGTGTCCACCCGTATTTAGCATACCAGCCGTATCATCCTCATTTGTTCAGTGTCAGCCTGAGTTTCTCTCAATATGGCTATAATTTGCAGCAGTCCACCATAGGAAAAATTGATGGGCTATGATATGTGTGTAATTATTGCACCTCCTACATGCTATGTGCATTAAACCCAGTTCCTGTATTATCATCTGTGCATCTCCAATTCCCAAAGAACTGTTGCTTGCCATCTTTTTTTTACTGCTTTTGTAATTCAGAGCTCAAACATAAACTGCTGCCTTTTATCCACCTCAACATGGATCACACTTGAACACTACTTACACATTGATAAATGGTTATCACCTGCCAGTGGTCTTCACGCATCATCCAAGAACAACTCCATCAACATTAAAAAGGCCTTATTAAGTAAATGGTTGTCATAGAGCCATATAGACAAAACAATAACAAATATCAGACACAATAAATAATGTTAATAAAATTCTTCTGGACTGTTGACAACATTGTCAATGTATAAAATTGTCTGACATTTCGGCCACTATTGCAAGCGGCCTTCCTCAGAGCTTTGTGCTGAGCAGACTGCTGCATAAGAGACTTTAAATCTAGTGGAGGAAGCTGTATACACAATTTGTTAGTGTATATGAGGCTAGGAAGGAGGGGTGTTAGGCATTCTTTGTTGGTCTTTATATTATTCCTTGTCATTGGTGGCTAAAGATATGCTTGATTGGTGTTTACATTATTTCTTGCACTTAGTGGAAACAGGCAGACTAGAGATGGGTGGTAGCTGTGATGTAGCGCTGTTTACTTGTCGCCATGTGCAAGCTGCAGTGCGCCTGCACTCTGTATACGTATGACCACCACGTGCAAAGCTTATCACACATGTGGGCGTGAGAGCTCCTATCCTCAAGTACCCTATCAACAGCTTCTTCCACTACTGTATAAGACCTAAAGTCTCTCTCATACAGCAGTCAGCTCAGCACAAAGCTCTGAGGGAGGCCACTTGCAATATTGGCCAAAATGTCAGATAATTCTATATATTGACAATTCTGTCAGTAACAGAGAAAAATTTTACTGACAGTGACAATGGCCATGGAAGCCTACACACCCTACAATAAATAAAATCCATTGATTGATAATGGATATAAATAACTTTAAGTAGTTACAAAAGTACTTGAAACAAAACACTTTTAGGTATGGGGAATGCGACAGAAACTAGTGTCATCAAGTACCCCATAAAATATTTGCGAGAGACAACTTTAGATTCAGAGTAAGTAGCAGAAATGAATGAGAGAGAAGAAGAAGAATCTATGCAAACACAATATAGGATTTGTTTATCATTGTCAACACTGTTAAATACATTTGTGACATTGCTACACAGTGCGAGCACACGTATTTAAAAATTGTAAAACAACATAATCTGTAAGTGCACATGTTCGTTAACCCACCACTAGTCACAAACGCATTAGACCACAGCTGCAGACTACTGTTTGCACTTTGCAGGAACGCCATTGCAGTCCAATGATTGTACTAGGAAGCAAAGAGTATACCCTCGTTACACAATTATGAAGTCTGCTATAAAATCTTGTGTGGCCTATTCTTAAACCATCATAGATAAATGTGAGGATTACTATCAAATTACATACACGAGGGTTGTACGTTGTTATACATGAAATCTTACATGACTTATTTTTAAAACATCATGAATAAACATGAGAATTATATGTCGAATTACACACGTGAGCGTTAAACATCGTTATACATAACTTTAGGTTTTCTTTTTCAGCCACTCTTCCTGTTAAATTTGTACAGGATATATATTATTACATCATAGGTTTATTGTATTAACACTATATAAACAAACTGACAGAGACAGTGAGATCCCACCCTCTCTCCATCTCCACACCCTCCGCCTCCTTTCCCAACATAACTTCCACCATCTCCCCTCCCAGATGATGAGCTTCACCCTGACATCTGCCCTTCCTACCAACTCTAACCCCATCTTCCTCCTGCCTCATCCTCAGGGTTCCCTCTCCTCCCCCTCCCTTCTCCTGAGCGGCTTTCCCCTTCTACTCCCTCTCCCTCTCTCGTGCTCCCCTTTGGTGTCTCTGCACTCCCTCCTGCCTTGTCTTCCCTCTTCCTCTCCTCCCCCACTTGTCTCCTGCCTCTTGGTGCACCCGCTGACACCCCTTACTCTTTTCATCCTGCTCCCTCCCCTGCTGCACCTTGCTCTTCCCTCCTTTTCCATCCTCTCAGGCCTCTCCCTCAGCAGGTCCCACCTGGCAGTTTTATTCTTCATCATGTGTGCTCCAAGTGGGTTTAAAGTGTGTTGTTCTGGAGTGTTTTTAATACTGTGGCCAACTTTTAACCTGTGCGTGTGACTTCAGTGTCTTTTTTGTGTTCTCTGAATCACCAGCTATGTTTTTTAACTTTATGTCGACTTTTTTAATTGTCCCCCCATGAACGTCTCCATGTCAGTGTATTTTTACCTCCCTTACTCTGTTTTATGTCCCCCTTTTTTATCGCCTTATATGTAACATTTTATTCTTGTATTAGTTGTCATATCACTCGGCTGAAGAGTGACGGATTGTGCCGCTGACAGCCCTCCCCTGCCCATATATGGCAGGGGAATGAAATCACACACACACACACACACACACACACACACACACACACAGAGAGAGAGAAGAGAGAGACAGCGAGAAGTCACACAGTACCTCATGTGCTACCGAATCAGTAGCACGCTCCCATGGAACCACCTTCGCTCAAATCCAACACAGCTGGCGTAACATTTTGTCAGCTTTACATACATTTTCAGTACATAAGCTGATCATCGACATAGCAAATGAAAGTAATATGAAAATACAATATAGTATGTCTTCTCTATGTCAATCATATAAAATGTGCTACCAGCATCGACGAGTAAAGTAATAAATCGTAAAAAAGTGTACAATATCGTTTTGACGGGAGTTCGTCATTTTATAAAATTTGTACTACACTGCCTTAATATTCGTCATTGTATAAAATTCATTATAGACTGAATTAATACGTTAATCTGAGCCTAAATCTGAGCTACTATTAGCGTGTGCATTGTAAGATCGAGTAAAAATTATCTAAGAACCATTTTTTAATAAAGTCAATTTGATCATTTAGAAGATTATCTGGATCATTTTTGGGATGCTTGTATATTTCCATGTCTTCAAGGACGCTCGTAACTCTTCCTTTAGGTACAGCGTGTAATATTGTCAATGTCACAAATGTATTTAACAGTGTTGATGATGACATACAAATGTGTCAGCTTACATTACTGCTTAAAGCCATAATATGTAAATAACATGGCTGCATAGTTAAAACATTTGGGACAATCCAAATGAAGTGGTCCAATAAAAATTAAGTTTGTTGCTTGACCATTTTTAAACATTTTAATTTTTTTATATGTGATTACCCTATAATTGAGAAGTTCAAAACAGCTTTTTAAAAAATTTTACCTTTCACCTTTACTCAATGGCTGCCATTTTCATTTGTAAGTGTGTGACAATGTTTCAGTTTTAGAGATGTTAGCAAAAATATGAATATCTCTGCACTGGGTTAAGTTACAACATTGCAATTGACATGATTGTGTTTAGAAAAGTGTCCTCTACAAAGTTGTCTATTACACAAAATACCATAAATTCAAAAATAACCAGTCAAAATGATCTTCAAAGTTTGGAATCAAAATTTTCAAAAATCCAATTTTTAGGCTCAAAAATAACAAACAAGGAGTGATTTATGAGAGTCTATCTTTCCCCTATAGTTAGATATCATACACTACTAGCCTCATGTAGAGCAAGAACACTTACAAATGTTTCCTTAATTTTTTATGAATTTTTGAAATTTGAAAATTTTCATTTTTTGCAAAGTTTGGGGTTAGTTATCTCAGGTAGGACAGAATATAAAAATATGATTTTTGCACAGTTTGAACACCTATATGATAGCAATGTACTGTAAAAATTTCAACATTGATATCTGACTGTGAACAAAGATATGAAGTTTTGAAGATGAGGAGATAATTCACATTACTCTACAACTGATCTTATGACTGTTGCCTATTCACATATGATATTGGCAGGATATAATCAATTATTATTGAAGTAAGGTACTGAATTATATACAAAAAGTGGAAACATCACTGAAACTAACGTTTATATTATTTTGACATACTTAAAATAAATATTTTCAATTAACATCCTTCGAGATGCGACTGTTCCTAAACCTTGTGGTGAATGTTAAAAACACTTATTTCTTCAGACAGCTTCTGTGATATGTAATAAAACCTCCCAGTTGCTGTGGTAAGTTCAAGCACTGAAAGTTTCCTTAAAATATTTTTCATTGGTATCCAAACTTTCTCACTAGTAGATTTTCTGAATAATGTTCTTGGGCCAGCAGGGTGGTAAAAATGCACAAAAACATCATTCTTTTCCAAACTTATTCTTTCAACCTCTGCAAGCCACCACTGTCCATCATACACACATGCCACTATGTCATTCAACATGAAAGACAGAGATGTAATTTTACTGACACAATGATCCTCATAAATTTTGGTTTCCGATGTTACATAGCATCAAACTAAGTTTTCTGCAATGCCAAGGAATTTGTGGAAATGCCTTGTTCCTTTTATTGCTATACAATTTTCAAATCTGGTTTGAAGTGTTGTTTTCATATGCAGAACCACTACTTCTTTCTTGATCAGAAAATAGGTAATGCCTTTAATATTATCCTTGCAAAAGACATACATGTTCTGTATTGTGAGAATTTGGTGTGTGGTTGGTCTTCACTTACTTCATGTTTTGTTGTACCTCCTACTCCATCACATGCATTTTTACCATGGCAAGATGCAAAAAAGTGCCATTCAGCCTCCAACCCATAGTCTACTTTGTGGTTGCACAGACTGGAAAAATTCTTTTTTTTTCTTATACTGACTACCACTTCCATCTGAAAAGTATATCAGCCTCTCAACCTAAACTTCATCTTTCTTTAAAGTATATAATAAATGGATGCAATGTTGCCTGGTCATTGACCCAGTGATACTCTTGTATTGCATCCTGCAATGCAAATGTAAAATTTTCTGCAAAATCAGCTAGCACTATGCATTCACTTTCATGAAGTTGTACTTTTTTGTCCTTCAAAAACTTACTTTGGATTTTAGAAACATAGTGGTGACTTTTGAGTTTTTGTAAGTTATCAATTAAATGTTCCAGGTACTCTTCCTGAGATTTAACCATTGTTATCATTTCTGCCCTGTCAGTTTTGACCCACTGTGTGAAGGTAATACTGTCTGGTATTTTCTCGTCATATTCATGAAACAATTCAATAAGGGTTTCTGTGCCAGGGTATTTATTACACAAGCTCATCATGCAGTCATAACTGTTAGTGTCACAGACCATTAAATCTATTAACTCTTTGTAATTAAGATCACTGAGTTTTGCACCCACAATCATCAGTTTGACATTTTGATGATATAAACAAACACATATGGAGTGTGTCCCTGAGGATCCAGCCAAAATACACCACTTAAGGTGGAGGTTACAAAATTTTGACCTTCAAATTTTAAATTCAGGATGAGAATTTTTGAAAGCTACATAAAGTTCATTTAAATTTGACAGCACTAGTCATTTCTGCTTTGTTACTTTAACTCCATTTATAACTACTGTTTTGCTATCTTTGCAACCTGGGCACATTATACTGTTTTCATCATCTTCAAAAAACTGCTGGATCTTTTTAATTGTTTCTTCACTTATACCTACTCCTTTCTTCTTTCCTAAAACTGGAAGAATGCCTTGCTCTTTCACTAATTTTTGTGTTAGTTTAACCAAACGATGAGAAATGTTGAATTCATGAACTACACTCCTGGAAATTGAAATAAGAACACCGTGAATTCATTGTCCCAGGAAGGGGAAACTTTATTGACACATTCCTGGGGTCAGATACATCACATGATCACACTGACAGAACCACAGGCACATACACACAGGCAACAGAGCATGCACAATGTCGGCACTAGTACAGTGTATATCCACCTTTCGCAGCAATGCAGGCTGCTATTCTCCCATGGAGACGATCGCAGAGATGCTGGATGTAGTCCTGTGGAACGGCTTGCCATGCCATTTCCACCTGGCGCCTCAGTTGGACCAGCGTTCGTGCTGGACATGCTGACCGCGTGAGACGACGCTTCATCCAGTCCCAAACATGCTCAATGGGGGACAGATCCAGAGATCTTGCTGGCCAGGGTAGTTGAATTACACCTTCTAGAGCACGTTGGGTGGCACGGGATACATGCGGACGTGCATTGTCCTGTTGGAACAGCAAGTTCCCTTGCCGGTCTAGGAATGGTAGAACGATGGGTTCGATGACGGTTTGGATGTACCGTGCACTATTCAGTGTCCCCTCGACGATCACCAGTGGTGTACGGCCAGTGTAGGAGATCGCTCCCCACACCATGATGCCGGGTGTTGGCCCTGTGTGCCTCGGTCGTATGCAGTCCTGATTGTGGCGCTCACCTGCACGGCGCCAAACACGCATACGACCATCATTGGCACCAAGGCAGAAGCGACTTTCATCGCTGAAGACGACACGTCTCCATTTGTCCCTCCATTCACGCCTGTCGCGACACCACTGGAGGCGGGCTGCACGATGTTGGGGCGTGAGCGGAAGACGGCCTAACGGTGTGCGGGACCGTAGCCCAGCTTCATGGAGACGGTTGCGAATGGTCCTCGCCAATACTCCAGGAGCAACAGTGTCCCTAATTTGCTGGGAAGTGGCGGTGCGGTCCCCTATGGCACTGCGTAGGATCCTACGGTCTTAGCGTGCATCCGTGCGTCGCTGCGGTCCGGTCCCAGGTCGACGGGCACGTACCCCTCTGCCGACCACTGGCGACAACATCGATGTACTGTGGAGACCTCACGCCCCACGTGTTGAGCAATTCGGCGGTACGTCCACCCGGCCTCCCGCATGCCCACTATACGCCCTCGCTCAAAGTCCGTCAACTGCACATATGGTTCACGTCCACGCTGTTGCGGCATGCTGCCAGTGTTAAAGACTGCGATGGAGCTCCATATGCCATGGCAAACTGGCTGACACTGACGGCGGCGGTGCACAAATGCTGCGCGGCTAGCGCCATTCGACGGCCAACACCGCGGTTCCTGGTGTGTCTGCTGTGCCGTGCGTGTGATCATTGCTTGTACAGCCCTCTCGCAGTGTCCGGAGCAAGTATGGTGGGTCTGACACACCGGTGTCAATGTGTTCTTTTTTCCATTTCCAGGAGTGTATTTTTTCTCTTGACCATGAGTCAGGAAGTAAACTTAAAATTTTAACTTTTTCGTCTTTAGATGTCACTGAACATTTAATTTTTAATTTCTCTATTAAGCTCAAATATTCAGGGTCAGATGATGCTCGTGATAGGTTTTCTTCTTTTTTAGAAATAATGTTGGTATCTGTGTTATCACAGCATGATTCCAAGCCTTTTTTAATTTTGTTTGAAATTTGTTGTACTTAACTTTCAATAGCTGCTTTTCTTTTTCTGCTACTTAATTTTATTATTTTCATTGCAGGAGGTACGTCTAACTTAGAACAAACAAAAATCCAATATGCTAACAGCTTCCTCGTTAGGAATATAAAAGTCATTAAAAGGTTACATGATTCTGGTTCTGGGTTCACAACAAATATTTTTGAGTAACAATTTGGGCACAGGGAATTTCCAGGAATCACTTGGGAAGCTGTTTCACTCTCACATAACAAGGACAAATGTTCAAGTTTTATTTCCCTCAAACCTTTAGTAATAAGCTTTTTATGAACTTTAAGTTGATGACAGCACTTTCTTCCAAAAATGTGGTTGTACTTCAGAATATATTTCTTCTCATGATACTCACACACTGATGTTACAGAAGAATTTACTCAAAATTTAAACAAAGTTTGTCTAACTTCATCAAAGTCATTGACATTTTTCAAGTTTTTTGAAACCGAACCGTAAACTGTTTTGTGACACACTTCACTTGCTATCGGTCCAACAGAGCACTGTTCATCCTTGTTATTGCATTGCAGTCAATCTCTCACAATTAGTTACAAGTTACACACGGAACAGAGCACATAACACATTCTACACTCTTGATGAAGTATGTACATCCACTCTAAAAGAGGTTTCAGAACAGAACACAGCAATTATGTACTACTTTATTGATAATAAAGCTAAACATAAATGGGCATTTTTATTACCATAGAACAAAAACGAAATCTGTTGTTTAATATTGCATTATTAAAAATAAATAAAATAAATGAAAATTGGGTGATAGTCTTAACTAAATATATGTCACAATTAAATTTTATTACAGTGAAACAATAAACCATTTAAATAGGCAGCAGCCATAAGATCAGTTGTAGGGTAATGTGAATTATTTCCTCATTTTCAAAAATTCATATCTTTGTCCACAGTCAGATATCAATGTTGAAATTTTTACAGTACGTTGCTATCATATAGGTGTACAAACTGTGCAAACATCATATTTTTATATTCAGTCCCACCTGAGATAACTAACCCCAAACTTGACAAAAAATGAAAATCTTCAAATATTCATACAAAAATTAAGAAAACATTTGTAAGCATTCTTGCTGTATATGAGGCTAGTAGTGTATGATATCTAACTACAGGAAAAAAATAGACTCTCATAAATCACTCCTTGTTTGTTATTTTTGGGCCTAAAAATTGGATTTTTGAAAATTTGGATACCAAACTTTGCAGGTCATTTTGACTGGTTATTTTTGAATTTAGGGTATTTTGTGTAATAGTCAGTCTCGTAGAGGACACTTTTCTAAAAACAATCATGTCAATTGCAATGTTGTAACCTAGCCCAGTGCAGAGATATTCAAATTGTCGCTAATGTCTCCAGTCTGAAAAATCGTCGTGCGCCTACAAAGAAAAATGGCTGCCATCCAGTAAAGGTGCAAGATAAATTATTTTAAAAAACTGTTTTGGGCATCTCAATTATAGGGTAATCACATATAAAAAAATTATAATATTTAAAAATGGCCAAGCAACCATCACTGGACCACTTCATATGGATTGACCCGTCTTGTATAATCGGCACTACACCGAGATGCATGATGAATCTGTAAAATAATTTTTTAAACATTTCGTATTTTTCAGCAGCACTTGACAAAGGCGTAAGGCCAAAATTGCAGTGGTGTAATAAAAACTTATAACAGTCACTGGCATAAAGATGATGTCTTCCGAAAAAAATTTTATGACTCTGAATCCCAGCTACAACAAGTTTATTCACTTTATGTTTGATTGCTCCCCACAGAAAAAAATCAAGAGGGGTCAAATCAGGAGACTGGTCTGGCCACTTCACTTCAGCATGTCATCCTATCCAACAATCTGGGAACTTTTCATTTAACAGCTCTGTAGCCACATGGGAAGAGTCAGCAGGACAGCCATCATGTTGGACCCACATGCACTGATGTGTAGTTAGTGGTACCTCTTCCAGCAAAGTGGGCAGAACGTTTCGCAGTTATTGCCATTTTGTATACCCAGAATGACGTACGGCCCCACAATGTTTCCGATGATGCCCCACCACACCTAAACACTCCACGGTTGCTGATGCTGTACCTGTCGAAGCCAATGAGGGTTCTCTATTGACCAGTAATGCATATTATGCAAATTCACATTACCGTGGTTGGTGAAAGTTGCTTCATCAGTACAAAGCACCAATTGAAAAATTGTTGAATCATCTTGCAGGCGCTGCAGAGCAAACCAGCAAAATTCCTGGCGCCATTCGAAATCCACACCGGAGAGTGCCTGATGTAATGAGAGATGAAATGGGTGAAATCTATGTGGTGCAATATGCGTAGAACACTTCTCTGACTTATACCACATTTCGAGGCTATACGTCGCGACGAAACAATAGGGTCGTAATGCACCAATGCTAGAATGCCCTCTTCATGTACCTTGCCAGTTGCAGTTTTCTGCCTTGTCCTCAGTATGGTGTTCCATGATCCCAATTCAAGTAGTTTCTTGCAAATACATGCAAGAAGCTGGCGCCTAGGATGCTCACGATCAGGATACAGCTCTCCGCATCACTTTATTGTTCTAACAGCATTTCTTCTGCTTTCACCGTACGCTAGAAGCATATCTAACTTTTCTTCATTGGTGTACATGTCTGCTCCAAGAAACTGTGATGGAAATGTGATGTCTCATTACCCCAGCAACACATTTACACCCTTCTCTCCAGCTAACTCGTGCGTCACCTTGCAGCGTTATCGAGAAGCAGAAAAACGATGCCTTCCCTGTTAAGCTCCTCAGTGGTCAACAGGAAAGGTTGCATTGGACAACGCCACTTCGAATGACGAACACGATATGAAAACATATCTGTGTCTCAAAAACTATTCACTTAAATATTATGATATGTACATATTTGAAACCACCTTTTTAAGCCCATCATGTTCCACTAAAATTTAACATAGGGTTCCATATAAAAAGCCAAAGATGGCCTCATATCTCTGTAATAAAAAGTAGCACAAGCATGAAATGTGGTGTATTCAAGTAGCCCCTGTCCCTACAATTCACTTTCCAAACGGCATCTTCGTATCTATTATGGTTGGGGAGATACAAGGGATGTTATGACTTAGCTGCCTCACCCTGTATAACACCATGCAAGATAATAGAGTGAAAGTAAGTAAAGTAGACATGCCTTCATGTTTCAGAGTCAGAGACAGTGGTGATCATTCATATAGTGAAGATGGCAGCATTCAGTTTCTCCATGAGATCTTCAAAGTGATACATCTAAGAATGTCTTTAATCCACCCTCAGTCAAAAGAATTTAAAATGGTAGATTTCACTGACTGACTAGCTTCTGACAGTAACATTTTGCTTTTACAAAAGCACTGTATCAAATACTATATGCATTGTGTTTTGTTACATGTTAAGGTTTTTTCTGAAAGCCATGTGCAGATGTTACTAACTACCATATTAGATACTCCATTTATATATTCCATGTATTTTACAATAATACTTGGTTCATCTGCAAAGAGGAAAAAAAAATGTTAGTCATCTGTCATGTTTAGTGGTGGATCATTGATGTATATCAAGACCAGCAATGGAGCCCAATCAAAACCCTTTGGCACCCCTGAGTTACATGACCTCACAGAGATTCAAACCTTTTGTTGACACTGATGGGCAATCTTCTGCCTACTACTTTCCAGATATTAAGTGAACAGTTGTTGAGGTTTTTTCCTTAAACTCATAATGCTCCAACTGTTGCAGAAGTACAGTTCACACAATCAGATGCTTTTGCCAAATCAAAGAAAATACTTCTTGTGCTCAGTACCTCGGTTAGCCTTGATAGTGCTTAACATAAAAAAAATGTATTTTCTGCAGGGACCCTTTTCCTGAAACAAATCTGCATGTTTGAAAGCAAATTATGAGTACTGAGATGTGCCACTACTCTCCTATACACTTCTTTCTCAAAAACTTCTGAAAACAATGGTAACAAAAAACTGTATAGCAGTTGTCTACATTATCTCTTTTTTCATCCTTTTTGTAAAGTGGTTTCACTAATGAGTATTTCAATTTATCAGGAGATTTTCCACATGTGAAAGACTAATTACACAGGTGACTGAGTACAGAACTAGTATATGGTACAATGATTTCCATAATCCTGGTGGAAATTTCATCATACCCAAGTGTGTGTTTACACTTTAATGATGTAACAATTGATTCAGTTTCATCTTTGCTTCTTTCCTGTAACTGCATGTGATGCAGTAATCTCAGAAAACCAGATTTTAAGAGTTCTTCATATTTATTTGTGTTATTTTATTATTTTTAATGGCTATTGACAAGAAGTGATCATAAAATATCTTGCACAACTCTGATGGATCACTAACAGTTTCATTCTCACACAAGAGAGATGTAATATGTTAAGCACTCACATCCTACCCTAATACTACATTCACAGCTTTAATTTTATTATGAAAGCTCTCTCTTCTCTTGATGTAATTAATTGTTTTAAATTGTCTGATGATGTTCCTCTGCACTTTGCAGTACTGATACTATCTGTAGTGAAATTATTTTCCTAGGCTTTGACTGTGCTCCACATTTTGATACAGCTCCCATTTCCCCATAGATAATATTCTAATGCTTTTAAACAATAGAAAATTTGGGGTGGAATGTAGCAATATTATGAAAAGGGTAGGTGCTACTGACTGTATAGTGGAGATGCTGAGTCGCACATAGGCACAACAAAAAGATTGTCAGAAAGTGAGCTTTTGGCCAACAAGGCCTTCATTGGAAATAGACAACAAACACACACACACACACACACACACACACACACACACACACACACACACACACACTTATGCAAACACAACTCACACATACATGGCTGCAGTCTCTGGCTGCTGAGGCTACAGATTGAGTCTGGCCTCAGCAGCCAAAGACTTTGGTCATGTATGTGTGAGTTGCATTTGTGTGTGAGAGTGTGTGTGTGTGTGTGTGTGTGTGTGTGTGTGTGTGTGTGTGTGTGTGTGTGTCGTCTATTTCCATCGAAGGCCTTGTTGGCTGAAAGCTCACTTTCTAATGCTATTAGTTACCCAAATCATCTGCTTATTAGTATTCTGTGTTTGCCTGCACTATTTAAATAGGAAAGTGCTATTAAAGAACTTTATAAAAGTTTGAAGAAAATTGTTATGTTCATCATTCAAGTGGTCTGTATTGTAGACTACCTACCAAGTTAGCCTTCCAAAATTGGCTTTAAATGTCTGCATGGTGTCATGTGAACTTACATTTTTAAATCTTTTGTTCACTACTTTGGGATCTGACTCTGCCTTTATTCATTTCAGTATTACTACCTGTGCATCTTGGGCTGACAGGCAGTAACCAAGTTTTCTCACACATCAACTAGAGAACAGTTTATGAAGATATTTTCTGTGGTCATGTTGCTGTTTCCCTGAACAGCAGTTGGAAAGTATACTGTCTGTACCAAGTTGTAAGATTCAAGTAAATCCTTGAAAATTCTTTTGTCTGGGGACTCAACCAGAACCCATGTACAGCAATCCCCACACAAAATCAGTCTCACGTCCGCCCCTGGTAGTTGAGTGCTCAGCACGACAGAATGTCAATCCCAAGGGCCCGGGTTCGATTCCCGTCTAGGTTGGAGATTTTCTCCACTCAGGGTCTGGATGTTGTGTTGTCCTTATCATCATCATCTCATCTCATCTCATCTCATCCCCATTGAAGCGTCAAATTGAAAGACTTGCAACTGGCGAACAGTCTACTTGATGGGAGGCCCTAGTCACAAGACATTTTTTTTATCAGTCTCGCTGTAGGGAAGCAGCCAACTCACACCATATAAAATTCACATCAGTCTTTCCATTGTGTGCCAGCCAGTCCGCTGTAACTAGCTCTGACGTCATAAATGTTGCGCAATACTTGAAAAATCAAGTAAATAACCTGAAACGTTTCTAGCATGTCAGGAGTAATACTAAATCAATATGTGTTGAATATCAGTTCAATAACTTTAACCATTTTCGAAATTTGGACGTTTTTCTGTAAAAATCATTGGCGCAACAGAAAAGAGCCAGAAACTTAAAAATGTATATTTAGATTCCTTTTGCAGAATAATTTAGTAGAAACAGTATTCTGGATCTCATAAATTAAAATTTTAGTTGAAATTCATGATTTTCTAGTTTTTGTCTTAAAAATTAAGGAAGAAAGATAGATTAAGTAGGCAAATAAATGAGGCTAGGGTGTTTAAATTTAAGTAGAAGGGAGATCCGCTATAATCATAAAGATGTGAGAAGTTTCAACTGAATAACTATAAAACTACAGTGATAGCGTATCTCCAAAGGGCAAGTTCAGAGCTCGTCTACTGTGTGTAGTGTAATTAAATTAATTCTCTCGCCCAAAATATTTGACTTAGCCACGTCAGACTTTTATTATGATTACTTACCTGTGTGCTGATAGCACATTTAAATTGAGAGCTTCATCGGCCATCAGCAAAGGAAGCAATGATTTATTCGATAACTTAAAGTGGTGCATTACTAGCCCAGCGGCTAGTCGGGAGAGCGGATTTGATCAAGCGTTCCCTTAGTCGTCCGCACCGCGGCTTTATATATAAAAACACTGCGTGAGGACAAATGGCCCCAGTTCTCTCCAGATGCTGATTAGCGCACCACCTGTGCCGGGAGTCGCGTCGCGTCGGTATCATTGCTATAAACAGCCTCGGATGCCGTAAAAAGTTACTCGGGATATGCGTAACCATGAAATCATTTTTGAGTGAAGTGTTAATTCTGGGATGACTTCAGTGATCTATCTTCAGTTTGCGTATGTCGTATTTTCATGTGCCGCTGCGGGACAGACATTCTACCATTATTTAGCGTGGCATTTGATGAACATTACCATCAAATTATTGCGAGCATTCACCTAAACATTTAATTTGAACAATTATAGTTGCATCAGCACATTAGACTCTGAACTGCTCTGGTAGTTGGATTGTGTGGATTCTTTTTGGTCTGTGACTTTTAGAATATAGTGAACATTTTAGAGAAACTGGTTTTTGATTATGAATCCCAGACAATCTCCTAATTCCTCAGAGCTATAAGCTGTAGCTATAAATGTATTTCTCAGATGTAGTGGGCACTAGGAATTCTAATTACAGGCTTCACGTTTTGCTAATCACTTTCTGGTTGCCAATATTGTAGTTAGAGAGCCAGTGTTGAGAACGGCAAACAACAGCATAAATAATAGGAACATTTATATAACAATTATTCCACCCGCGCGCCCCACATATGTTGCATCGGCTGGGAAAGAAACTGAGTAAAAGTGAAAGTGATTTTTAGATATTCGGATTCGGGAGTGAAATGCGACACGCAACTGAGTAACAGAACAGTGATAGTGTTACGTGTGCATGTGGATGACGCAATTGGATTAACAACGCGTCTGGATTGACGGAGCTTGCACTGAGTCTAGCGGCGCTGCTGGCATCGCGAGAAACCAGTTTTGCCTCACTGCAGTCGTCCACCGGAGTAACCGGAGCTGCGCCTGGAGTTGCGGGCCACGCAAACACACAGCAGCCGTCGAAGTGCCGTCTGCAGTTCAACGCGCCGCGTCGCATCAGTAATCCTGGTACGCCGCGCCGGCAACGCCATACGTCGTGCAGAAGGAACTAAGTTAAGTGAAAAGCTGTTAAAAATTTTACTAACCTGCACTAAAAGACTGTCGGCGATGGAACCGCCAGAAGAAACTGAGGTTAAAGTTAAATCAGAACCTATGTCTGTTGAGGGAACTGTAAATCCAGGCAACGGTTCAAGTGAAAATGTGCATGAAAATAGTAATGTTAAAGTGAAATATGAAGTATTGTCCCCTGACAGTAGTGTGAAAAGGGGCAATGATTCAATAATAGACACCTGTAGTAAAGCAGAAATCAGAAATTGTTAATTTATTGGATGATAGTTTCTCTGATGAATTAAAAGTGAAACAGTCATCACAGATGGTAGAGTTTAAAAAGGAGAAGTTAGGTATGACTGATCAATCAGAAGTTTCATTTAGTTTTGATGATTGGAGCTAGTTTTTTCTCACCTGAGTGTGATAAAAAACCAGCTAGTGAGCAACCCAAAGATACTGGGGCTATTGATTTAAATGTTATATTGCAAGCAATAGCTGCCAGTAAACTTGTCAGCCAGTAATGCTGAATTAAAGTATGAGATTGTGGTCAGCCAAACTAATTTTAATAAATGGTTTGAAGCAATGGACAATAAATTAGAATCCAATAAAGCTGAATTAAAATATGAGATTGTGGCCATCCAAACTAATTTTAATAAACGATTGGAGGCAATCGACAATACCTTCAAGGCTGGTTGCAATAAGTTGAAAGAGGATCTGGACAGTTTGAATTATAAAATTGATTACAACCATGAGGATATTAGGAAAAAGGTTGCTCAACAGTTATCTGAGATGTATAAAACAGTAAAATCCGAAGTTGCTGAGGTTCGCAAAGACTTCCAAATGGAAGATGCGAAGCTGGAGCACAAGTTAACAGAAAAGATTGAGGCGGAATCTGAACTGTGCTCAGATAGGTTTAAAGATGTTAATATAAAAGTAAACATATGTCAAGCAGAAGTAGACGCAATCAAAGCTGATACTACTCATATTGTGCAAAGAGTAGATAATGTTGAAATGAGAGTAGAAAATATTAGTACTAACATTGCTAACATTGAGAGTAAAGTAGCTTCAGTAACTTCTGGTAATGGTAGTAGACAACAAGTTGTAGCTGCAAACGCCGCTTTTATCAGGTGTCGGCAGTTCTTGCAGTTCAATCCAGATAAAAATATCCACCTGCTAGATTTCTGGAACGATTTTGAAGATGTGATTCCACCAACTTGGTCTGAACGAGAGAAAATCTCATTTATCAGGAGCCATTTAGCAGGTGACGCCATGCGTTGGTCAGCTGATGTTATGTTGAAGTGTAAAACATTAGCGGAATTTAAAACAGCTTTCATTAACGAGTATTGGTCTAGTAAAAAGCAAAATGAAGTATTGAGAGAATTTTGGAGTGGAAAACGCTTCAATGTAGGCAAGGAATCTATTAAAGAGTTTGCCAGGTCATGGATCTCACATTTGTCACATTTGGCCAAAAAGCTAAAACCTGAAATGATAATACTAGGTCTTGAAGCCAAACTGCCATGGTATTGGTAAACTCGAATTATATCTGCCCCTAGAGAAAATCTGGATCGTTTCATTGAATATTTGGAACGTGTAGAGCGTGTGGCTGCCAATGAGGAGCAAGCACGTAATAACAGAAATGCTAATAACACTAGTAGTAGTTTTAAGAACGAGCGTAATGGCAATGTAAACATCAGAACAGTAGGTGTTCGCCACCCTAAGAGAGGTAGGAATTGGAGAAATAATTATCAGAACCAACAATGGCATCCAAATGATAGTAATTTTGTTCCGAACAAAATTATGCAGGTAAACAACAGTGCGGGAAGCAATGCTGTGCCAGTTAACTATAATGGAAATAAAGGAAACAGTAGTAGGCTGAGGCAGGAAAACTAGTTCCCGTCTATGAGGACACTGGCATTCTCCTGGCGGTTACTTTTCCTAAGCCAGTAATTACAGTAATTGGTAAGGCAGATCAGAATACTCAGACTGAACATGTGGATGAGGGGTCGATAGCATCTAAGGATACAGCAGAAATATTAGATCACTCACAGTATTTGATAGATACCATGTTAGAGACGCTTTCTAAGTGGGAAGAGAAAGAGAAGGCGCAGCAGTGTAATGGTAGGGAAGAGCTACAAAATACTGAATTGTCAGGTGAAGAAGCAGAAGAGATTCATGCTTATATTTACGATGAGGATGATGTGCTCTTATCTAAAGTGCCTGTGCAGGATGTTGATACTGTACTAATAGATTTAGGACAGGAGGTAAGTGAGAATGTAGAGGATAGCCTGTTGGGGGTCGATGAACCCAGTAGCTGTGACCAGTTGTCACTTGAGAAGGAACCCGACGATAATAGTGAAAGTGGTTTAGCTGTAACTAGTGTTATGCCCGGTCTGGAGGTGCAGAATCGCTCAGACTACAATAATTTGGGTCATGTTCAGCAAACTAAATGTAATGAAGTCATGCGGTGTTTCGATTTGAAATTAATAGACCGACTGGAAAAGGCAGCTGAAAATGTAATTCAGGAAACCCCTACACACTTTGACCTAAATGTAATGAAGACAGATGTGGATCACTTTAGTTGGAGACAAACCAAAAGGAACTATTGGATGAGTTTGAGGAACCACCCGTACAAACTAGAATAAGCCATCCTATAATAATAGTGAATATGTTGGGTATCAATGTATGTTGTCTCTTAGACAGTGGAAGTCAGGTGAGTGCGATATCTCAGTCCTTCTTTGATGCATTACCTGGTAAAGACAAGTTTACAGTAATGAGGGTATCAGGACTAAGAATAATTGGTGCTACTGGCAAGGTGTCAAAAATGGTAAAACAAGAAGCTTTGCTGCCCTTTAACATTAATGGTAATTTAATTGATCATCCATGCTTAATTGTAAACAATCTCAGTATTGAGGTTTTAATTGGCATAGATTTCTTGTCGAAATATCAGAGTGTTGTTGACTTTGAAAGAAGCCAGTTAAAATTGGTCTTGCTGATAACCGGAGTAATTACGGTACCTTTTATTGATAAACATGTAGTAACTAATGATGAAACTTGGGAGCTGCCGATACGAGTTCTGAAAAATAGGAGATATTGGGATGAAGGTGCTAATTTTAGTAAAAGTAAGCTAAACACAGAAGAAGAAGAAGAAGCAATTATTTTGGACAAGATAGAAGCTAAATTGCAGGAAATCGATAAAATTTCAGCTAATCAGAAGGAAGAACTGAGACAGGTTTTAAAAAGGCATCATAAGGTATTTTCAAATCAACCTGGCGTGGTCAAAGGTTATGAATGTCAATTAAAGGTGAAACCTGGCCAAGTGTTTTTCAGAAAACCACATGCCAATGCATATAGGCCAGAGTACCCTAAGAGTAAAAAGCTATTAGGTCTCAGGAACGTGATCGACCTAAAGAAGTTCATAGGTAGTGAATGAATTCTGTAGGGAGGAGGTTGTTCTGTAACCTCTACACAGTGTGGCAGCTGTGCAGTCCCAGCTGTGTGAGATCTTATTTCACATTTCACTCTCTCTTCATCTTTTCTATCCACCCAAAATTTCGAACTCTTCTTTCCAACACATTAAATTTTCCATTATGGTTATCAACCCAATAATAAACTAATGAATTCTGTAAGGAGGAGGTTGTTCTGTAACCTCTACACAGTGTGGCAGCTGTGCAGTCCCAGCTGTGTGAGATCTTCTTTCCTTTTCAGGTCTCACTCATTCTTCATCTTTCCTATCCATCAAAGTTTCTACCCCGTCTTTGCAATACAAAAAAATTTTCCGTCATGGCTATCAAGCCATGAGTTCTGTAACCATTCTATCCACCGATTAGTGAAGAAAATGCCTAATGTGACAAACCTAACAGTGACATAAACAACAGAGAAGTATGATGTAATTAAGATACAAGTGTATTTGAGCAACAATTATGTATAGAACCTTGGTAATATTATAAGTACAAAGTTGTTGTTTTATTGGAAATGATCCACCAACAGTAATTTTAAAAAAATATACAAATTCGTGTACAAGCAGGATCTGAAGTGGCAGTGAAACCTATTGTATGCTGTAGAGCTAACTAATTAATAGTAAAAGAGATTGCTTAGTGTTATGAAAAATATGCAGATAAGTTGTAAATATGAACTCACCTTGTGTAGCAAGGAATGGCAGTGTAATAGAATTGAACAGTGTTTGTGGTGGAGACGTGAAGGACACGTCCTTGAAATATTTATAAGGTTGGAGCTGGCCATTATTTGGTGTAGTGTGTGACAGGACACACCTACACGTATTGAGGTTATGAGTTGGAGGCGTGAATGCGGCCATAGGTACCCTTATGTTAGATGAGACAGAGCAGCTCATGGTGACCTATAGGTTTAAGGAATTTAGCATTATGCTCGTCCATAATTACTTAATGCACTTTAGTGGTAGGTCGAGAGAGACTACCTGTGGTTTCAGCGTCCGATCGAGTGGAAATGGATTGCCACGTGAGCAAACTGATCAGCTGCAATACACTAGATATGAAATAAATGTGCTATCCTATGCGTTAAATGTTAATAGAGTGAATGTTAAATAAGTACATACACTAGCAACATAATTGAATAACATAATGGCAGACGTGAAACATTATTTATAGCTCAGAATAAATACACTTCGATGAAGTAAGTACATAACTGCAGATGTGGAACTGACGCAGCAGCAGAGGACCAATAAGTGGATTTAGTAGTCAACTAAACGTAGTGTGTTTTGAACACTCAGAACTGTACTATTACCACAAGTTACTCACATGTACAAAGAGGCTGAGAAGACAACTGCTAATCAAATATACTCATACTATCTCCAAGAATAAGGTAATCGAAGATGAGTCAGCTAAGTAAATAAAATACAAATGTATCATGAATGTACCGAGCATTGGTTCAGTGTTCCGGCCCAGAAATAGTAAATTGAAATTAAATAGGATTTATGATTGTATGCCTTGAGCATAGATTTTCTCTAGTACGTGACTAATGGTGTTTTGAGCCATTTGTTTACTGATTTTATGACAGTTAAGTAACCGCGAGAGTAAAATTGAAGTTGTTCTGTTAACTCTGTTCCAGTAACATATTCAAAGATAAAATGTACATATCCCCATTTCATTGTGACCCACCCTTAGATATTAAGTGAACAGAGTCTGAGGCTTTCTTTTTGTTTGTTCTACAGGACAAACCAGATAATGGCAGCCTGGTAGCTGCGTGAAAGCGTGGAGTGACTTGGACACAACTCACAGTGACCCCTCCCCTTTCCCCATGTAATTTAGAGTGAACGTGAAGGACGCACACCATAGCAACTTCCCCTCCTCTATCCTTGTGAATGGAAGTGTAGAACGCCAGCCAAAGCGGCTACGACCATGTGTGTAAAAATGAAATTGTCATGATTTGTGAAATTTTCTTTCAGGTTTAGAAAAGACTGCTAAGATATAATTATCTGTTTATGTATCATGAATAACTGTGTTATTTTCTTTGAATTTGTGTATGTAAAAATGTATTTAATGGATTTAAGATTTTCATAATTTTACATATTTTATGTGTTTGTCTGTCTAAGGCAATATGTATGCCAAAGTATTTCATTGATTTTGCTTAAATTTTGAGTGATAATGTTGCTTATTAAGCAGTGAACATGCCAGCAATTCAAATAATTAAAGTAGGTAATAAGTTTAACTTTAACATTTCTGTATGTTTACATTTAAATTTTAATTTTTCATAGGGAGTTAAGCTGTACTCTTGCTTCCCTTTTTGTAATAAATTTTTTTTTCTTTTCTCCATTTACATTAGAAAAAAAATTAAGTAGAGGGGTGATGTAGGGAAGCAGTCTACTCACGCCATATAAATTCACATCAGTCTTTCCATTGTGTGCCAGCCAGTCCGCTGTAACTAGCTCCGACATCATAAATGTTGCGCAATACTTGAAAAATCAAGTAAATAACCTGAAACGTTTCTAGCATGTCAGGAGTAATACTAAATCAATATGTGTTGGATATCAGTTCAGTAGCTTTAACCATTTTCGAAATTTGGACGTTTTTCTGTAAAAATCATTGGCGCAACAGAAAAGAGCTAGAAACTTAAAAACTTATATTTAGATTCCTTTTGCATAATAATTTAGTAGAAACAGTATTCTGGATCTCACAAATTAAAATTTTAGTTGAAATTCATGATTTTCTGGTTTTGTCTTAAAAATTAAGGAAGAAAGATAGATTAAGTAGGCAAATAAATAAGGCTAGGGTGTTTAAATTTAAGTAGAAGGGAGATCCGCTATAATCATAAAGATGTGAGAAGTTTCAACTGAATAACTATAAAACTACAGTGATAGCGTATCTCCAAAGGGCAAGTTCAGAGCTCGTCTACAGCGTGTAGTATAATTAAATTAATTCTCTCGCCCAAAATATTTGACTTAGCCACATCAGACTTTTATTATGATTACTTACCTGTCTGCTGATTGCACATTTAAATTGAGAGCTTCATCGGCCATCAGCAAAGGAAGCAATGATTTATTCAATAACTTAAAGTGGTGCATTACTAGCCCAGCGGCTAGTCGGGAGAGCGGATTTGATCAGGCGTTCCCTTAGCCGCCCGCACCACGGCTTTATATATAAGAATGCTGTGTGAGGAAAAAAGGCTCAGTTCTCTCCAGACGCTGATTAGCGCACCACCTGTGCCGGGAGTCGCGTCGCATCGGTATCATTGCTATAAACAGTCTTGGATGCCTTAATAAGTTACTCGGGATACGCGTAACCATGAAATCGTTTTCGAGTGAAGTGTTAATTCTGGGATGACTTCAATGATCTATCTTCAGTTTGCGTATGTCGTATTTTCATGTGCTGTCGCAGGACAGACATTCTACCATTATTTAGCGCGGCGTTTGATGAACATTAGCATCAAATTATGGCGAGCATTCACCTAAACATTTAATTTGAACAATTATAGTTGCATCAGTGCATTAGATTCTGAACTGCTCTGGTAGTTGGATTGTGTAGATTCTTTTTGGTCTGTGACTTTTAGAATATAGTGAACATTTTAGAGAAAATGGTTTTTGATTATGAATCCCAGACAATCTCCTAATTCCTCAGAGCTATAAGCTGTAGCTATAAATGTATTTCTCAGATGAAGTGGGCACTAGGAATTCTAATTACAGGCTTCACGTTTTGCTAATCACTTTCTGGTTGCCAATATTGTAGTTAGAGAGCCAGTGTTGAGAACGGCAAACAACAGCATAAATAATAGGAACATTTATATAACAATTATTCCACCCGCCGCCCCACATCACGTCATTCTTAAGAACCAAGTCTAGCACACTGTGAAGCCTGGAGAGAAAAACCTGTAGTCTGAACTGGGGAATATGCAAAGGCCTATAATAAAGTGAGTTGTTTTAAACTACTTATTGCGTGACATACAACTGCCTAACTGCTGTAATGTAATTAAATGTCAGAGATAAAGTTTATCTCATGCGAAAAGTACAATGCCCACAGTAAAGAGTTAAGGTAATTTCATTATGTTGCCAGGAAATGAGTTTAATTTATTTAATTATGAATATTTTCTTTTATGATAAATAATGGATTCGTTTAAGGTGTTAAATGCTGTATATTTATATGTATTTATCTAAAAACAAAGATGATGTGACTTACCAAATGAAAGTGCTGGCAGGTCGACAGACACACAAACAAACACAAACATACACACAAAATTCAAGCTTTCGCAACAAACTGTTGCCTCATCAGGAAAGAGTGAAGGAGAGGGGAAGACGAAAGGAAGTGGGTTTTAAAGGAGAGGGTAAGGAGTCATTCCAATCCCGGGAGCGGAAAGACTTACCTTAGGGGGAAAAAAGGACAGGTATACACTCGCACACACGCACATATCCATCCACACATACAGACACATACATATATTTCCTACGTGGAATGTTTCCCTCTATTATAACTATATTTATATGTATTTATTTATATGTATCTTTGGAGTTTATTAAGGTAGACCAAAGAATCTAGAATGCAGGAATGTCTGCAACTGTTGGGCACATGTTGGCTTGCTCGCCACTTCTTTGTCTGTATTGGAGGGAGATGGACGTGTTTATGTGACAAGTGCAGTGTAATGGATTTAGAGTATCAATGTTCATAGTGAAAATGGTGTAGTTACTAACAAAAAATATGAATAAATATAATTTTAGCTGAAAGTATTTCAGATCTGGTGTTGTTTATTTCAAACAAGATGAAAACCCAGGCCATGCTTGTTGGAATGATTATTTTGCAGACAAAACTTCGAGAACCACCTAGACAAACAAGATCTGCAGTGTGTAATCTTTCAGCAGCTACTAAAAAATAAGGGTTGCTGAAATTGTGCTGGAACTAGTCGTATTATTCTCATTCAAAAACACGTGGTGAGAGTGGTCCTACCACAATATACTGCGTAAGATTCCACAGTTTTTCAGTTATCTAAGAAACGAGATAGGTAACAACCAGTACACTGCCTGCAGCAACAATGTTGGAAGCTGTACCTTAAAAACCAATATGCAGTTGCCTTTCATATATCCATGGTGGAGTTCAACACTGTTTACATTTACTAACTGGCAGTTCAAAATGCATATGAGGAGCTTAAGACAAGCATTTAATGTACAGTGGAGCAGATGTATTGCCTAGAAAGTTGAGCATATGCACTTAGAAAAATTGTCCTGCAGGCATAAAGCTAATTGCAGGAAGTTTATTGCCGTGCTTAGAAACATATGAGACTGGATTATTAAAGCCACAAAGAATAGGTTGCTTGCTCTGTAGTAATTGGGAAGTTGCTTTTGGATTGGGTGGTAAAAGATTTTACGATAAGGCACCCTTCAACTCAATTCAAAGAATACGATGTGGAGAGTATTGATGGAGAAGCAATGGGTTCAAATGCCTTTAAATCCAAAATTCAAAAAACAATAATGCTGTGACTTACCAAAGGAGAAAGTGCTGGTAGATAGACACAATAAAAAAAACACACAAACACACACACACACACAAATTTCAAGCTTTCACAGCCCAAGGTTGCTTCATCAGGAAAGAGGGAAGGAGAGGGAAAGATGAAAGGATGTGGGTTTTAAGGGAGAGGGTAAGGAGTCATTGCAATCCCGGGATTGTGCTCAGCTTTAACCAACACTTTTTCGACTTTTTTCACACCGGAACTCCAGTTGCTTTCTAGTTCACCTTTATTTTTATTTTCACTTTAGTCTAAAAAATTAACGTCCCTAAGGTAAGTCTTTCCGGTCCCGGGATTGGAATGACTCCTTACCCTCTCCCTTAAAACCCACATCCTTTCTTGTTTCCCTCTCCTCCCCTCTTTCCTGGTGAAGCAACCTTGGGTTGTGAAAGCTTGAAATTTGTGTGTGTGTTTGTGTGTTTTTTTATTGTGTCTATCTACCAGCCCTTTCTCGTTTGGTAAGTTACAGCATCTTTGTTTTATATAGTGACAGGTGGCTGTCTTTCTGAGTAATAGCGGTTGAGTTTAACTCGTTACTATTTTATGTAAGCTATTTGTGTTAGTAAGTCAACGAAAACTAAACATTCTTTTTTGACCATTAGTTTCCTTTCTAAAATTATTCAATTTAGGACCTTCTTACAGTCACATAATTTTAACTCTAAAGAAGTGGTACACTTTTTATAAGTATTAGAAAATTCACAGGAATTCACAAATGATATGAGAAAGAAAGGGCAAACAATGAACAATAGAAATACTCTCCATCATCCACTATACAGTATTTCTGTAGATTTATACAAATGTCAGGTGAATATAATTACAGCAAATGTCCAAAAAGAAGGTAGTTGAATTGTTTGTGCAAGCCATCGGTTTGTAAAAGCACATTTATTGAGACTTTTGTACAAATTGATTGTTAAATGAATTTATTACTGAGACTGAAAAATATTTAAAATGTTCAAACTTCTTAAATATTTGTGCACTATGTACAGAAAAAATAACATATATACACACTTTTTAGTTTATGGTTGCATGTGCAGTTTTGTAGGTAGTTTGCTACATTATAAGTTAACATGTCCTTAATTGTTCAACACCTCTCAGTTCTTGAAGAACAAAATTGTCTTCTTGTTAAGAAAATATGTTGTGTTGTTAACATTCATCACCATATATCTTCATCTTCTATTATCCTTCATATGCTCATGGCCGTTGTATTGTGCAGTTGAATACATGTGCAAATGATTCTGAGTAATACAAAGAACAAACAGCAGCATTATTCTCATATGTCATCTCAGCAACTTTGAACTCTGGATTTATTGATACCTGAAACAAAGAAGTAATTTTGATGTTGACATTTTCATTAATCATAAAAGTTCATATATTGAAAAAAAAAAAAATTCAACATTTTTATTTATGCTGTATGCTATTAAACTAATAGTTGACATAATTTAAAATGAGTGATCAACAACAGTAAAGTATGAACATAAGAATGTTAGAGTTCACCTTAGTAATAATATTTTTCACACACTTAGCTTCTTTCATAGCTGTAGGTAACCCCAGCATAACATCCAACGTTTGACTTTTTGATCATAATTTTACCATAATATGCATTGCTATCCTGGCTACACACAGACAAACAGAAATTTCTATGCACCCTGTCTCCTTTACCTTTTTATCTGTATACAGTTACTTATATCTCTTCTCCACCTTCACTCTCTAGTCTGAACAACAAAGCAGAAACACTCATTCTCATTACTTGGCCACTTTCTCTAAGTCTTTTTCAGTAGCAGAAAGCAGCCTCTGGAATGATCTCCCTCATTGCACAGAAAACCAAATGACATTTCCAACTTCAAAATACGGCTAACAATATACGCACTAACTGTCCAATCACATTAATGTGACCACCTGTCCGAAGCCTGAATAACCACCTATTGCAGTATGGACCAATGCAAGATGTGCAGGAAAAGAGTCAATGAGGTTCTGGATGGTACCAACAGGGATGTGGAGTCATGTCAATCCAGTGCCACAGTCAGGTGTGCCATGTTTCTCAGTTGAGGATCCATGGCATGAACTGCCTGATTGAGGTGGTTCCACAGATTATTGATTGGGTTTAAATGCAGCAAGTTTGGTGGCCAGGGAAGTATGGCAAACTCATTCTGATGCTCTTCAAACCATGCACTTACACTGTAAGCTGTGTCTTGTTGGTAGATGCCAGAATGCTGAGGAAAAACGAACTGGATGTATGGATGGACGTGGTCCCCAAGGACAGATGCATACATCTGTTGATCCTTTGTGCCTCCCAGAATGACGAGATCACCCATGGAATGCCATAAAAACGTTCCCCAGACTGTAACGCCTCCTTCTCCAGCCTGGAGTCTTCCAATGATTGTTGCAGGGTGTTAGTTTTCAGAGATTTTACACCATACACACCACTGGCAATCTGTCCGATGGAGCATAAAATGTGATTCATCTGAAAAAGCCACCTGTCACCACTCCGCAGATGTCCCGTTGTGGTACCGGTAAGAAAATTTCAGCCTTTGTTGCCAATGAATAGCAGTCAGCATAGGTGCATGAACCAGGTCTTGCTGTGGAGGCACATATGCAGCAACACTCTCTCAACAATCGTTGAGGAGACACAATTGGCAGCCTCTTGGTTCATCTGGGTCATCAGTTGCTCAACATTGCAAGTCTGTTCTCTCACACATCTCTCTGCCACTGTTTTTCACCCCCTCATTTATGGCTCGTGATCCATCACAGTTGCTCGGTGATGGTTTTAGATAGATTCTGCCATGCATATTATACTTTGACCACTGCATCTCATGAACAGTTTCCAAAATTAGTGGTTTCAGAAATGCTTTCACCCTTGGCCTGAAAGCCAATGATCATGCCCTTTTTTTTTGCTCCATTTCCACATTACAGCAATGACTGCACTGTTTTCCATTTCATCCCCCTGCTCCTAAATGCTTAATATATCATCCACAGCTAGTGCTGGCACCTGACATCTGTGAGTGGTTATTGCACTCTGATGCTGAACATAGGTGGTGGTCACATTAATGTGGCTGGACCACGTAAAACATCAATAATACCTGCCTTTGCTCTCTACGCATCTCTTACTCCATTAAAGCTAAGTAGCTATCTTTCACATCTTCTGATTGCACCTTTATCATTAGTAATAATTTAAAAAAAGTCTCTCCCATCAGATCTTCCTTATTTCCCAAAACTCATAGATGCTGTAGTCTTCTTCCTCGGAACTCACTATATCATAAAATCTCTTCTTTGCACAGCCATAAATATGGGCTGTTTGTAAAGTCTCTAACCATTTCTGTCTTAACGTTTAAGTTTTGACTTTTTTGCAGCTAATTTAAAAGAATGCACACAGTAGAAGAAATAACAGTTGTTGCTGTTGACTGACTATGTGGAATGTCGTATAAGGAGGCATGTAATAATTTCATGCATAAATTTCAAAAACCACGTCCTACCGGAGATGCTACTAAGAACATGGTCAAAAAATTCAAGCAAACTGATTTTGTTACTAATGAACAGCATTTGGGAAGGCTAGTGGTAGCAGATGAAACGGTGGAATGGTCTAGGAAGTGATTACTTCCAGCCCCTCAGCATCAACCAGAAGGCTAAGTAAGGAACTTGGGATTGCACACACCTTTATGTGGAAAACTCTGACTCATTTAAAAAAGGTGCTTACCAAATTCAAACTGTTCACGAACTTGGATGTGAGGACTATGCCACCAGACAGGCTATCTACATCTACATATACATCCACATCTACATCTACATCTACATCCACATCGATACTCCACATGCCATTGTGCAGTGCATGGTGGAGGGTGCTTGGTACCATTATTTGTCATTTCCCTTCCTGGTCCACTCACAAATAGAGCAAGGGAAAAGTGAATGTCTATATGCCTCCATATGAGGCCTAATTTGTCGTATCCTACCTTCATGGTCCGTGCAATGTATATTGGCAGTGGTAGAATCGTTTGGCAGTCAGCTTCAAATGCCAGTTCTCTAAATTTTATCAATAGTGTTTCTCAAAAAGAATGTTGCCTTCCCTCCAGGGATTCCAATTTGAGTTCCTGTAGCATCTCTGTAACAGTTATATGTTGTTTGAACCTACCAGTAACAATCTAGCAGCCCGTCTCTGAATTGCTTTGACATATTCCTTCAATCTGACCTCCTACGGATCCCAAACACTCAGTACTCAAGAATAAATCCCACAAGCATCCTATATGTGATTTCCTCTATAGCCGTTCTTTCCTATAATTTTCCCAATAAACTGAAGTCGACCATTTCCCTTCCCTACCACAGTACTCACGTTCTTGTTCATTTATGTATATACAGAACAACAGCAGTCTTATCACACTTCTCTGGTGCACTCCTGATGATACTCTTGTCTATGGTGAACACTTGCCATTGAGGACAACATACTGGATTCTATCATTTAGGAAGTCTTTGGGCCACTCACTTATCTATGAGCTTTGCACTATGCTCTATGAATAATTGGATGCCTTTATAAATGCATATGTAACACAGCACATTCAGTTCAGTGATGAGGCAACACTTCACACTGTGGGTGTGTGAACTGATATAACTATAGGATTTGGCAAAAGAACAGCCATATGTATCATAGAATAGGAAATGCCAAAGGATAAGTGTGTGGAATATCACAAGATCAATAGTGTACAGACTGTTCATATTTGCTGAGATAATAGCAACAGGTCACACCTATCCTGACCTAATGGAATAATTTCTGGAGCCTCAGTTGATTCAGGATGACATTCTAGATACTATCATCTGACAAGAAGATGGACTACCTCCACATTTTCCTGTAACTGTCTAGGACTACAGGTGAATGCCACTTTCCCTGGGTGACAGATTGGCCGTACATCACTGAGACTTAGGGCTCCTAGCTTGCCCAATTTGACCCCATTGGATTTATCTTCTGGAAATTTACCAGCTCTGAAGAATATCAAGTGACAATCACTAATTGTCAACAATTGGAAAGCCATATATTTGTAGCTGTGGAACAAATAAATATGTTAGTGAGCTTGTTTTGGGCTACACAGGAGTGTGCTTACATTAGCAGGGTCATCACAATGAAATGCACTGAATTTGTGTTAAGAAGTGTATGTTCATGTTTATAGTCTATAATAAAGTGTTTAACATGTTCCCTGTGGCTCTGTGCACCACGTGTCCCAATACAATTCTTTCCATCCAATTGGCATGAATTTTGGTGACTTCCTGAAATTGTGGAAACGATTGTTACATCAAATTTTAAGCTGGAAAAGGCTCAAAGGTATATATTTTGTTTTACAATGAGATAAATAATTCAAATGTGTTATTGCTTCCATTTGGCCCAATGGTGACCTGATAACACTTTTTACTGTGTCCCAATTGTTTGTGCTGCACTCTTTTAGCACCAAATGCTACAGAAAACAGGTCACATATTGTTGTACATTAAAACTGCAATTTGTTAGTGTTTGCAGGTAAGAAAAACTGCTTTAAAATTGTATTAGTGCTAGTAGCCAAGAATAGTTGCTTTAAGGTATGTTTGACAGTTATGACATGATTGTTTATGCTCTATAGTAGTTATGGTTGGCCACACGATATAATGACATTTCATTGCATATTTAGCTAGAAATGGATCCAACTGCTTCTGGGCTGCCAGTAACAAGGAAGTGGAGATGTATTACACCAGCAGATGAGGAGAGTTATGCTACTATCTGAACTACTACCTAAATAAAAGTGACTCCAGTTCTTATGATGTCTCTCCTGCATCTGACGATGAGCCAGCTTACAATCCCCAAGAGTCAAGATCCTCTCTGGATTTAAATGTAAGTGATAATGACTCCTGTTCTGATGAGGCTCATAATACCATGTGTAACTCTGATAATGGCAATGAAAATGATATCTCAATTTGGATAGCAACTGGACAAAATATAACAAGAGTAATTTTTAATTGGGATTCAGCAGTTAATATATCCACAAATTTTGACACCCCTTCCAGTGTTTTCAAAATACTGGTAACACAAGACATATTTAACAAAATGGTGTTGGAAACAAACAGATATGCAGTACAGAAAGTGTACAACATGACAGGCAAAAAAAGATCCCAACTAGCCAGTTGGGTTGACACTTCTGAGGAAGAAACAGACAAGTTTATTGCCATAATGCTAATTATGGGGTTTAATGAGGTCCCAGAAATTTCACTTTATTGTTTAAAGAATTCACTGTACAAAAATAAAGTTATAAAAGCCACTATGCCTCATGATCTATTTCTGGCATTATTATCTTGCTAGCATTTTATTGATAATGATGCCCCTAGAAACATAAATGACAAGTCTTACAAAGTACTGTTGTTAGCTGAATATCTGCAGAGTAACTTTCAAAATGCTCTGACCAATGGAAGAGATGTAGTAATTGATGAATGTATGAATTGTTTGAGAGGAAGATTGATTTTAGGCAGAATATCCCCAACAAGTCTCACGTGTAAAATGTAAAACTGTACAAAATTTACACACAGGAAAGCTATGTGAGTATGGTGTAAAACTGTACAAAATTTGTACAGAGGAAGGCTACACTTTTGCCCTGCGTATCTACCAAGGGAAAGATGATGAACTGAAATTTACAGGTCATGTTGAGGCTATCACTACAAAATATGTGAGCCTCTTTTTGAAAATGTTGCATTCTGTATGCTGACAATTTCTATACAAGCATTTTTCTAGTGCATAAGTTTTTAGATAATAAATATGCTTCTCTGTGGAACAATTAATCCAAATAGAGCAGGCCTGCTCAAGGATATTGTGGAGAAGGAGCTTAAAAAGGGGGAAATATGTGGAGCAGAGAACAATAATGGTCTCAAAATTTTTAACTGGGTGGATGACAGGAGGTTTAGAATGATTTCAGTGGTTCCTGAACATAATGATGGTGTAGAGACCATCAGGGAAAGGAAAAGGCTATGCTGGAGTACAAAATAAAGAAAAGCATTGATCTGAGTGACCAGACATCTTCGCATTATTTACCATTGAGAAAGGGGTGAAATGGTGGAGAAAAGTAGTACTGGAACTTTTACTAGGGACTTCTATAGTAAATGCTGGGATTCTGCATTGTAAAAACAGCACTTTGAGGAGAAGAACTTTGGATTTTCAAAAAGTCTGTTGCCTTGCATTTATGTGAATATGTGACCTGTGCCACTCCTCCATCAAGAAAGAAAGCCCATACTTTGCGAAAAACTAAGAGACTAACAAGAAAATTTCAGTGACACTTCACATTGGGCTACAAGAGGATTTTCGCCCAGGAAGGCAAAAAAGCAGCAGAAAACAAAATCAAGAAAGTTACAACCTTCTGCAATGACTGTCCAGAACAACCTAAAATGTGCATCAGTTGTTTCAATGAAAACAATAAAACCAAGAATGAATTTTTGAGACTGCAGTTGTTAAAGAGTGCAAAGTTCATGTGAAAATGTCTTTATTTTTATTTTTTATTATTTCCTGTAGGATATGTATTTACCAAATAAGGCAGTATGGTTGAAATTTCCAACAAAAAAACATTGTTTCAGGGCCACTGCAGGGTCTAGCTGGCCAATACTGCAGCAGTTTATGCAGCAATATGTCCTGTTTGCTATAGACAGCCCAGCAAGCACTCATGTAGTGACATCATACAGACGTATTATTACACTAGTGGTGTTTGGCACACTGGTGACCTGAGCCATACTTCAGCATAGTTTTCATCAGATCACCAGTGGGCTGGTATGAAATACAGGTGAGATATCAAATCTTCCTCGACAGGGAATATGTTATGTGGAAAACAGCTAGTGACTTTATAAACACCCTCTACTTTTGTATTTTCTGCTGTCAGTGTTGTCATAATTATTATTAGCAGTAGTACCATCACTAGCAGCAGCAGGAGTAGTAGTAGTAGTAGTAGTAGTAGTAGTAGTGATGGTGGTGGTGGTGGTAGTAGTAGTAATAGTATCACTAGAATTATTGCTATTATTTTTTATTCAATATTGTTATTTCAGGTGTCATTATATACATCAGCATCTTGTTTTAAAATTAATATGATGACTATAATTTTATTACCATGCAGCATATTAAAATCGTCATTATACTTTAATAAATTTTGATGTAGAAAATACTGTATATGCCAAACCTTGGTCCAGTGTAAGAGAGGTTCTCCGTCTATTACTACATATATATTATAAAATGTTTCTTTTACAGTTCCTCCTAAACCAGTGGACTGATTTCAACCAAACTTGGTATATATGCCACTTATTGACTGGAATGAAATACTGTGGTGGTATGAACCACCTCCCATTGGGGAGGGGTGAAAACAGGGTGACACAGGAGAGGGTCTGAGGGAGGAGGGAGGAAGGAGATGGGGAGATTTAAGTTGCATGTGTAAAGCTAGTAAATAAAATAAAAATAATGTCAATGCCCTTGCTGTCAGTTTTAATAATAACATTCGCAAGTTTTTCTCTACTCTGAAGTTATTTCGAAGTAATTATTATTGAAATGTTTGTTACAGCTATGGGTGACAGAAAAGAGATTCAAAAGAAAAAAAAAACCATCATTAAGTAATTTTATAATTGGCCTGGTAATATGTACAGATTACACAGGAGTAGCTCCTAACAGCTATTCCTATCTGTTACTCTATACCTTCATCTATACCATAACACTGATGTTTCTTCCCTCAGATAGTGCCTGTGGTGTCTCAGCTGAAGTAATTATTGAAAATATGGCATGGACAGAATGAAATAATTTTGTGATTTTGTTTTCAATAAGGATATCACAGAAATATCAGGTGCTCATTTGAAATGTCTAATGTTGTTTACTGATTGGTTTAAAAGAACCCAACAGCTTTCTGTGCTGAGAAAACCATAACAAAATTGCGTGTGCAGACAGTTTTTATCTATAGAAACATGCTTTGCAGCATGACTTAAGTGAGCTGGGGCTGTCTTAAGAGAATTGTGAATTGTGATTTATTCGTCTCATAACATGCAAAAGCTAATCATTTGATTAGAGTGCAGGAGACACATCAAAATATGGTTTATACAATTTCATTGATATAAATCTATGATTAATAAGATGATTGAAATGTTAATGTAACTTTTTGTAGAAAGATACATTCACACATTTACATAAAAAGACAATTGATGTATTACATCCTGCTCAAGTATTCAGTTCATTAATCATGAATTCCTCAACTGAATAGTAGCATCACTGAAGTAGGATGTCATGCAGATTTCTTTTCAGTGAATCTAGTTTCACATGCAGAATGTCCTTGGCTTTTAGTTTGTTGTAAATTTTCATTTCCTTACACTGCGGACTTTGAGCACATCATTTTAAACGACAAGCAGGC
Organism: Schistocerca serialis cubense; assembly: GCF_023864345.2. NCBI lineage: Eukaryota > Metazoa > Arthropoda > Insecta > Orthoptera > Acrididae > Schistocerca > Schistocerca serialis. Next base: position 235,806,042 of record NC_064641.1, on the reverse strand, counting down.
AGCATAAAATTTTATTTATTTCTTGTATTGTAAGTGTGATCAAAGCAGTTCTCCTGGTATAATTATATCATAGATATATAGGGAGACCACTGTTAATAATTTATGATTTTTAAATACTGGGTAACATGATTTTCTTGGGTGTACAGTGCACATGTTTCTAACAGTTCCTTTCTGGAATTTCAGTATGTGCATTAAGTTGCTTGAATTTCCTCAAAAAACAATACCATACTGTATAACTGACTAGAAGTAGCTATGGCATGCAATTTTTCTTGTGTCCACATCAGTGGCATTAGCTAATATTTGCATTGCAAGTGCAATGCTACATAGTTTGTTTAATAGATATTCAACATATTTATTCCACTTTAAATTCTTGTTTAGGTTTAATATTAAAAGTTTCACAGTATCCGCTTCTCCCAGAATTTGATTTATGTGATTTATTTTAATTTACTGGGATGTTGACTGTTTTGTTCTGAACTGGACCACATGGGCTTGTGGATTGTTTAGGGTTAATCCACTGAAATGAAACCAAATTTCTAAATGATCTATTGTATTGATGATGGTGATAAGAGTGGTTTCTGGCTCCTGTTCTTCAATTAATACAGTCATGTCATCTGCAAATGAGACCGATGGGGCACTGATATTGGTTGATAGAGAGGTCATTAATGTAGAATATAAACAAAATAGGTCCAAGGATAGAACCTTGAGGGGCACCTTGTGTCACTGTCTTCCATTTGGAAAAGTAATTTGCTGCATTTGAAGAGACACTCACTCTTTGTTTTCAATTGCACAGGTATGCAGTAAGCCACCGTAAAGCACTATCCCTAATTCCATACATGTCAAGTTTGTGGATAAGAAGTGCATCATTTGTTGAGTTAAAAGCTTTTGAGAAATCACAAGAGATCCCTGTGACTTTATTTTTATTGTCTAATGATGTGCTACTCGTATCCACAAACTTGTGTATTGCATCTGTAGTGCTTTTCCCGCATTGGAAGCCAAACTGAGTTTTCAAAATAATCTCATATTTTTCAATAAAATTTTGAATCTGGATGGCAGTAGCTTTTTTGAACAGTTTTTACAGGACTGGGAGAAGAGATATGGGACAATAATTTCCCATATCCTCTATTGACCTTTTTTTGAACAGCACACTTTAGCATCTCTGGGAAACATCCATGTTCAAAAGACTGGTTTATTATTAAAGATAGTGGGTGTCCTATTATTTTACACACAAATTTGAGAACTATTATGGGTATCCCACCCTAACCTGAAGAATTTTTGTTTTTCATTGTTAATATAAGGTTTTCTACTTCTGTCACTGACACTGCTTTAAATTTTGTGAAGCATTCCAATATTTGATCAAGTCCGAAGGGACATACTTTGTTGTCATAATCTGCAACACTGATATCTGATTTTGCTACATTTATGAAGAATTCATTGAAGTATTCTGAAATTTGAGCTGTTTTCACAATAAGCTTATCTTCAAGCTTGACTTTACAAAGTTCATGACCAGACACATTAACACCTAATTCAGATTTCACAACTGACCACACTGCCTTTGATTTATTCTCACGTCTTAAAATTAAACTATTATTTGCCATTTGCTTTGCTGCCTTGACAACTTTAATAAATTTAATTTTGTACTGTCTAACACATTCAACAAAATCAGTATTTTTATTATATCTTAGTTCATTATGTAACTGCCTTTTCTTAGCACTTTATTAAAATAAGTTGTAGGTGAAAACATTTAATTGAAAACATTTAAAAAACTACTTAAGAATGCTTCAAAATTTGCAATGCTTGAAATATTTTTGTCAAAGTGCCATTCTGTCTCATTCAGCTTGTCATGAAATGAAATCATGTTTTCCTGATTAAAGTTTTGTTTTACATAGACCTTTTTACACAGAACTTCCTCACTTGATCTGGGCAACTCAGTTAATAGTGCTGAATGAACAAAATACCCAAATCTAAACAAAATTTATGTACATCTTCAGAAAAATAATTTGTTAAAATATTGTCAATACACGTAGCTGACTGAGCATTTTCCCTTGTTGATTCTGAAAAATTTAATTTGAAATTGTATTTTTTTATTAACCCAGTGAATTCTGATGATTGATCATTTTCACTCAACACTTTGATATTGAAATCAGCCACGAATTCATTTCCTGTGCTAACCTCTTCATCTCAGAGTAGCACTTGCAACCTACATCCTCAATTACTTTTTTCAGAATCTCGAACAGCTTGCACCATTTTATATTGTCGAACGCTTTTTCCAGGTCGACAAATCCTATGAAAGTGTCTTGATTTTTCTTTAACCTTGCTTCCATTATTAGCCGTAACATCAGAATTGCCTCTCTCGTCCCTTTACTTTTCCTAAAGCCAAACTGATCGTCACCTAGCGCATTCTCAATTTTCTTTTCCATTCTTCTGTATATTATTCTTGTAAGCAGCTTTGATGCATGAGCTGTTAAGCTGATTGTGTGATAATTCTCGCACTTGTCAGCTCTTGCTGTCTTCGGAATTGTGTGGATGATGCTTTTCCGAAAGTCAGGTGGTATGTCGTTAGACTCATATATTCTACACACCAATGTAAATAGTCGTTTTGTTGCCACTTCCCCCAATGATTTTAGAAATTCTGATGGAATGTTATCTATCCCTTCTGCCTTATTTGACCGTAAGTCCTCCAAAGCTCTTTTAAATTCCGATTCTAATACTGGATCCCCTATCTCTTCTAAATCGACTCCTGTTTCTTCTTCTATCACATCCGCCAAATCTTCACACTCATAGAGGCTTTCAGTGTATCCTTTCCACCTATCTGCTCTCTCCTCTGCATTTAACAGTGGAATTCCCGTTGCACTCTTAATGTTACCACTGTTGCTTTTAATGTCACCAAAGGTTGTTTTGACTTTCCTGTATGCTGAGTCTGTCCTTCCGACAATCATATCTTTTTCGATGTCTTCACATTTTTCCTGCAGCCATTTTGTTTTAGCTTCCCTGCACTTCCTATTTATTTCATCCCTCAGCGACTTGTATTTCTGTATTCCTGATTTTCCTGGAACATGTTTGTACTTCCTCCTTTCATCAATCAACTGAAGTATTTCGTCTGTTACCCATGGTTTCTTCACAGCTACCTTCTTTGTACCCATGTTTTCCTTCCCAACTTCTGTGATGGCCCTTTTTAGAGATGTCCATTCCTCTTCAACTGTACTGCCTACTGTGCTATTCCTTATTGCTGTATCTATAGCGTTAGAGAACTTCAAACGTATCTTGTCATTCCTTAGTACTTCCGTATCCCACTTCTTTGCTTATTGATTCTTCCTGACTAATGTCTTCAACTTCAGCCTACTCTTCATCACTACTATATTGTGATCTGAGTCTATATCTGCTCCTGGGTACGCCTTACAATCCAGTATCTGATTTCAGAATCTCTGTCTGACCATGATGTAATCTAATTGAAATCTTCCCATATCTCCTGGCCTTTTCCAAGTATACCTCGTCCTCTTGTGATTCTTGAACAGGGTATTCGCTATTACTAGCTGAAACTTGTTACAGAACTCAATTAGTCTTTCTCCCCTTTCATTCCTTGTCCCAAGCCCATATTCTCCTGTAACCTTTTCTTCTACTCCTTCCCCTACAACTGCATTCCAGTCGCCCATGACTATTAGATTTTCGTCCCCCTTTACATACTGCATTACCCTTTCAATATCCTCATACACTTTCTCTATCTGTTCATCTTCAGCTTGCGACGTCGGCATGTATACCTGAATTATTGTTGTCGGTGTTGGTCTGCTGTCAATTCTGATTAGAACAATGCGGTCACTGCACTGCTCATAGTAACACATCCTCTGCCCTACCTTCCTATTCATAACGAATCCTACACCTGTTATACCATTTTCTGCTGCTGTTGATATTACCCGATACACATCTGGCCAGAAATCCTTGTCTTCCTTCCACTTCACTTCACTGACCCCTACTATATATAGATTGAGCCTTTGCATTTCCCTTTTCAGATTTTCTAGTTTCCATCACGTTCAAGCTTCTGACATTCCACGCCCCGACTCATAGAACTTTATCCTTTCATTGATTATTCAATCTTTTTCTCATGGTAACCTCCCCCTTGGCAGTCCCCTCCCAGAGATCCGAATGGGGGACTATTCCGGAATCTTTTGCCAATGGAGAGATCATCATGACACTTCTTCAATTACAGGCCACATGTCCTGTGGATACACGTTATGTGTCTTTAATGCAGTGGTTTCCATTGCCTTCTGCATCCTCATGTCGTTGATCATTGCTGATTCTTCCGTCTTTAGGGGCAGTTTCCCACCCCTAGGACACGAGAGTGCCCTGAACCTCTATGCGCTCCTCCGCCCTCTTTGACAAGGCCATTGGCAGAATGAGGATGACTTCTTATGCCGGAAGTCTTCGGCTGCCAATGCTGATTATTTATCAAAATTTAGGCAGTGGCGGGGATCGAACCCGGGACCGAAGACGTTTTGATTATGAATCAAAGACGCTACCCCTAGACCCCAACACTTAGGTTCCTTAATTTGACAGAGCACCCCTCAAAACTACACTCTTCATTTAAAAAGTTAAAGTCACTTTTTACATGGTAGTCTAAATCTGAATGAATAAGTATGCATGAACCCCCAAGTGACTTACTTTTCCTACAAAAGCTGGCAGCTATCTTAAAGTTTTCAGTTTTACTTAAGATTTTTATTGTACCTTCACTAAGCCAGTGTTCATTTAAACAAATTACTTTAACGTTTTTAAACTCAGACAAAAAATTTCAAGCTTGTCTATTTTAGAGCTTTTATCACCAGAGTATTCAAGATTTAATCCTTTTACTTTACAATGCATGATATATGTACACTCATTTCTATTTATAATTTTGCTATTAAAACCATCTAAATTTTCAATGAAGCAGCAATACTTCCGTACTTAATACGTAGAATTTTGTTGTCAACAGAAAGCCGTATGGTGTTTACACATCTTAACATATGTTAATCAAAAAATTACCTTTCCTTTCTGTTTGCATCATGCATAGAAGTAACATATTTCTATTCTATTTATTTTTAAGGTGCTTCCTGAAATCATACCTTGAATGTGTACATTCCAGGACTCAGTTCTGATATGTCCACCCACTGGCAATCAATATTATGCCTATAAATATCAGAACAGTTTACAGAAATTCCTTGATCTCCAAAATTGGCACAGGCATAGAAGGGACGCACCCCAGGCATGCATTGGTTGTCCTCTAGACAGAATGATGCCTTATGGCCTTCTGCCACTTTCACTCCTTTTGAATCCAAAATATCAAAAGTTGCAAATACTTCCATACTGTGGTAATGCCTGAAAGAAAAGTGTTTATGGAGAGATTAGAATGGAACATTTTAATAAAGGCATGCAAATTAATGCAACACTGCATTAAGGCCACACTTTATGCCTATTCTACATTACAGCTGGTGTAGCAATAGCATAAAAACTTGATTTAGCTATTCAAATAGCATGCTGTTAACTTCCAGCAGCGTTGTAAAATTTATGTCTAAAAGAAATGACGTGAATATTCTTTTAAACTTTGTAGCAATATACCATAAAATTAGTTAAACAAATGTTTTAACTGTCTGCTCACTGTTCTTTTGTATGTGAAGTGTTGTGTCATCAGGTTATAGGGGACTACATTTCTACGGGTGACTGTATGTAACCAGTTTCTGTGCGTAGACTGTATAGTTTCTTGTGGTGTCCAAACAATGGCTCTTATTGTTTTATTCACAGCGAAAGTTGTGACATTAAATTGCAGAACAAAAGCAGCTTGACACCTAATCTTAGAAACCAAAGCTATAGCTCCCATCCTTACATTGAAATGACAGATGACAAGTAACACTAGTGGCACATAAATTATTGTTTTTTTTTCAAATATCAGTTAACAATGATTGTGAAAATTAAATAGGATATTGTGTTGAAAGAAGAAATTATTATTTCCCTAACTCTATGTAAATAAATCCTCCAGCCTCATATCTAATATTTTTATATTTACACTTTGTATTTCACACGATCATTCAGTAGACTTCTTCTCTCAAGTATATGAACTTACATTTAGCAAAAACAAGATATAAGAAGTTAATAGATGACTTTGCATGACACGCAAAAGAAGTAAAAAGAAAAAAACAGACAAATTAACTAGCTGTATTCGGACCAAAAGACTTTCAATACGCTCACTGGAAATCTTTTGGTATGAAAACATTATGGTAGGAGGCAATCACATTATGATTTGTGAGATTATTGAGATGGTAGACATGTCATACAAACGGTTACATAATATATTATAAGAATTTTTGCACATGGAAAAATGGATTCTGTGTGGGGGGGCTATGTTTGTTGACCCAGACCAGTAATGTTCATGGATGCAGTAAAAAGGTTTCTGGCTCTTATTACTCACAGTTGTACTGCATGAAAAGGGAAAATGTAGTAAGCGATTAACTTTTTTCCTTTCAACATTTTTGAAGTGACAGGGCCAGTGTGTGTGTGTGTGTGTGGGGGGGGGGGGGGCAGTGATAAAAAGTTTGAAATTATGTGTAAAGTTGGTTGCAAGTCACTAAGTACTCTCATTCTCAAAAATCAGATTATAATAGTCTGGCTATCTGGCTATCTGGCTATTTGCATGTCTGGCCCTGTCACTTCATAAATGTTGAAAGGAAAAAAGTTTATTGCTTACTACATTTTCACTTTTAATGCAGTGCAACTGTCGCATCAGACATGACTTCATAATTTATTATTTCCTTGCTACTAACTCTATTTGCAAAGTACTCTTGCATCAGGACAATGTACCTGCTTTCCTGTGGACAAGTGCCCAATTTAATGGGAAATATGTGTTTGCTGGACTTCAGAATAGATCCCCTACTCATCCTATTTTTGAGTTCAAGTCCCAAGTGAATTAAAAAAAAAAATCATATAAAGATTTGGAGGGAAATAATTTTGGGGGCTAAAGGGGTTATCTTTCCTGAAAATGACTGCAGAGCAGAGTTTCAAACAAATGTCCTTACTGAAAAGATTTGAAAAATTGAATCTTATTGGACGAAATGCTATATACAGATTATGTTGAGATTATGTTTTGTTTTGCATTAAGCTTCTGTAGTTTTTTTTATCCAAGTTATAAATCCATTTTCATACACGGGACAAGCATGGTTCAAAGAACTTTAATTTTTTTGTGGTTTCTTGAAATAGTTTTGGGTGACATTAAAGATGGATCTCATAAAAATTATTGCTGATTCCATCCCTCTATTTGTCCAGACAAGTTGATCTACCATTTATAACTTAATACTGGCTGTATATTTATTAACCCATACATGTTATAAAAGTCTATGTATGTATGTACATATGTATGTTCCAAAAGTCCTCGTAAACCACTGGATCAATTTCAACCAAAGTTGGTACATGTATCACTTACCATAGGGAAAGAACTACTGTAAAACTAAAAGCATTTGTCTCTCAAAGGGGTGATCGTGGGGATCAAAATGTAGGGTAGATCATGACATGCAAATAGCCAGACTATTTTCATCTGGTTTTTGAAAATGAGTGTACTTAGTGTACCTAGTGACTTGCAACCAACTTTACACCTAATTTCAAACATTTTATCACTGTCCCCTTCCCCTCCCCCCCCTGGTCCTGCCACTTCAAAAATGCTGAAAGGAAAGAAGTTTATTGCTTACCACATTTTCACTTATCATGCAGTACAACTGCCGTATCAGACATGACTTCATAATTTGTTACTTCCTTGCTACTAACTCTGTTTGCAACAAATTTGTCAGAAAGTATTCACATGTACCATTGAATGTACTCTCAAAAATTTATAATTGTACAACACATAGTTCAGGAGATACATCAATGAACACTGAGATGTATGCAAAAATGTTACATCATGAATGATATTTTAATTTATTACTTCTTTACTGCTGACTCTATTCACAACACATTTTACAGACAGTAGCCACATATACCACTGTACATACCTGTGACACTATATCATTGTATGATACATAATTCGGGAGGTATCACTACGTAAACAATAAGCTGCGAGAAAAAGAAACTGCTGGGTAAACTTGCTAGAGATACATGTGAAATATGGGTGCAAATATGTGTGAAATATATTAAATATGCATGAAATATGTGCATATGCATGCAAAGCCAAGGGAAAGATACAGCTACTAAACCCTGGATTGACTTCAACAAGACTTGGTACCCACATTACTTACTGGGAAGAAATACAGTGGTGGTAAGAACCAGCAACCCCCTATTGCAGTGGTCATGATAGCATGGGGAGAGAAGGGGGGGGGGGGCAGGAGATGGATAGAGAGGAGAAAGGAAGAGATGGACAGAGACAGAGGGGGAAGAAGGAGATGGAGTGGAGTAGGTGGTGATGGACAGAGAGAGGGGAGGGGGAAATGAACAGAAAGGGAAGAGGATGAGATGGACAGAGATAGGAGAGGGGGAGACAGATGGACAGTGGGAGAGAGAGGAGGAAATGGACAGATAAGGGGAAGAGGAGGAAATGGATGGAGGGAGGGCAGAGGAGGGACAGACAGAGAGAAGTTGAGGAGGAAGTGGACAGAGAGTGGTGGAGGAGGAAGTGGACAGAGAGAGGCAGAGAAGGAGATGGACGAGGAGAGGAGGGGGAGGAGGAGATTGATAGAGAGAGAGGGGGGGACAAGAGGAGATGGATAGAGAGATGAGAAAGGAGGAGATGGGCAGAGAAAGGAAAGAGGAGAAGATGGACAGTGAGAAGAGGAGGAGAAGATAGGGGGTTTGGAATAGAGGGACAGAGGGTGAAGGAGTAGATGAACAGAGGGGGCAGGAAGGTGGAGATGGACAGAGAGAGGGGGGATGGACAGATGGGTGGAGAGAGAGTGGAGGAGCAAATACACAGAGAGAGGGGAGGGAGGAGATGGGCAGAAAGTGAGGTGTGGTGCATGTGGACACAGAGAGAAGGCAGAGTAGAGATGGACAGAGAGGGGGATGATGAGACAAACAAATAGAGGATTGGAACAAATACATACCCAGGGAATTCCGAGTACTCAGCTAGTAAGTAAAATAAAAAGGAAAGAAAACTATCTCTCCCTAAACAAGTCATCCACAGACTTTATTGTAAGGTACACATGACTGTGGGGTGATTGGTATGGTTGAAAATGAACATACTTTGTATGCCACAATCTCATTGTAGACGCTTTTGTTGCTCCAAGATGACAAGTTTCGTCAAGGGTACATGTGTTGATAAAAATCCCATTAATAAAATTCACACAGTTGGTAAAATGCACACAAATGATAAAAAACACACAGCTAAAATCATTGTATAAACCACGCAATCTGGAGGCAAACATGATTCTTACAAGCTTGCCATACAGCACTATGCTGCCAGCAGAGTGTTGACATAAAGGTGGCACCAGCTACGAAGTTATCTATGTCACTGCTGGATGGCATATGTAGTACATGTTAAATGATCACATACAGTGATTACCAGCAACGATTGGTGGTGCACTAGATGTTTGATTTTTCAGTGTTCAATAGAACATTTAGGGATGCTACCTGGCAAAACATATAAAATTGCTATGGGCCTATGTAATTAGATACTGTGGCCTTATTGACAGTGTGAAAACAACAGTAATAATCAAAAACTTAAAAAAAACAATATCTTTGATTTACAAAGCAGTATGCTGTAAAAAGAAGAAAACTGCACTGGTGCAAGTGCAAATGCTAATCTGGCCATATCCAAACGGGTCCTGCAAAGTGTCCCCACAGAAAAAAGGGAGGAGGGGGGGGGGGGGCGTGTGCAAAAGCCACAAGGTGCTGAACTTCATTCAAAAGTCGTCTGATTCAAAGGCAGATGCAAACCTTAGTGGGAGTGAGTTGTGTACTGCAGAATCAATTAAAATGGTACATACCAAATTAAAAGCATGAATGAGTCTTTGTAGAGCATATTTCACACAGCATGGATTACAGACATCCTCTGCATGCTGTATGACATACTCACACAAGCACTATTATCAACTGTTCATACTTTTAATTTTATTTAGTCATCTACATAATTTTTGTTATGGTATATGTCATTTCAATTGATTCTGCAGTAGACACATCACACCCAGTAAGGTTTGCATATGCCTCTTGATTAGATGACTTTTGAAGAAAGTTCAGCACCAAATGGCTGTTGGGTGTGTTGCCCCTTTTTTCTATGTGGGTACTTTGTGGGACCCATCTAGGTCTGGCCAGTTTAGGATTCATGCTTGCACCAGTGAGGTTTTCTTCTTTTCACATCATCTTGCTTTGTAAATTAAAGTTATTGATTTTTTAAGTTTTTGATTGTTACTGTTGTATTCACACTATCAATAAGGGCACAGCATGTAATTACAACAGATTTTATATGGGCGTACACCCATAGTAATTTGATATGTTTCACCAGGTGGCATTCCTAATTGTTCAATACAGCACTTTGAAAAATCAAACTTTCTTTTGGTGCATCACTATTCATTGCTGGTAACCACAGTACATGATCATTTAGCATGTACTACACATGCCATCCAGCAACAAGATAGATAACTTTGTAGCAACTGCTACCTCATCTGCAGCTCGTGGTGTAGTGGCTAGCATTGCTGCCTCTGGATCGCGGGGACCCGGGTTTGATTCTCGGCTGGGTTGAGGATCTTCTCTGCCCAGGGACTGAGTGTTTGTGTTGTTCTCATCATTTCATCATCATCATCATCATCATTTGTGACAATTGCTAGATTGGACTGTGTAATAAATTGGGCTGAGTAAAACTTGGGACTTTGTACGGGTGCTGATGACCGAGCATTTGAGCACCCCATAAGCCAAACATTGTCATCATTAAGTGCCACCCTATGTCAACACTGATGGCAGCATGGTGCTGTGTGGCAAGCTTGTAAGAATCTTGGTGATTAATCAGATTTCTGCCAGTTACTCACGTCTTTCCTGCACAATATTTCAACTGCGTGACTTGCAGTCTTCTAGCACCTGAAGAAGACTACGAGTCATGCAGTTGAAATATCATGCAAGAAAGATGCAAATAACTGGCAGAAATCCAATTAATTAACATGACAATGTTTTGCCGGGAAAGCCTGAAGAATTATATTGTAAGAATCGTGTTTGCCTCCAGCCTGCATTGATGATACAAGGATTTTAGCTGGGGTTTTTATCATTTGTGTTCATTTTACCGACCGAGTGTATTTTATCAACTGGATTTTTATCAAGGCATGTATATGTGGAGAGTGCCTTTCATGCTTTGACTTCATGTAGTGTAACATGGCAGTTTTATAGTGAGTTCCAGAAGGTGCATGGAATATTGTATATTTTTATATGTCCATCACATGAATTGTAGTCTCCCTCCACCCTCCATATTATCTTTGTTTTCCCTTAGATCAGGTGACGGCAGCAGAAGACTGTTGAAACTGGTCATTGTGGAGGGATAAAAGAGTGTACATTGTGATCACAGCATATGAAGTGTGTTCATGTTCAACATATTTTCTTGGTTGTTAAGATTGGATTTTTCCTTAGTTGACATAATTCTGATTAATATTGGATTCTTGGTAGCAGGGAGTGCCCATCCATCTTTCTTTGGATATTATATTGTGGACAAGATATGAGAAGTGTCATGTTAATATCTGTGTTCATATTGGTGGCATTCATAAATAAAACATTATTACTGACTGATACGGGAAAACTCACAGATGTATCTCCCAGGTTTGAACCACTTAGCAAGGCAGCTACCAAAGTATGATGGCAACAAATTTCTTCTGGATCTACAGGAAATTACAAGTATGGGAACTAATATTAATTCATTCATAATAGGTAGCCTTACAAGGAAATAGAACTGGTAATGAGTACAATCAGGAAGAAACACATTTCATAATCAGAACACCAGAGAACAGGATCATCAGGAGCAAAATAGAAAAATTGTGGATAATAAGTGCAACATTAAGTGGATTACAGAAATCAAGGAAGATATGGATGAGCTACAGATTACATTGGAAGACATAAGAAACAAAACTGACAAAATCAGGAAACTCACAGACAAACGAACCAGACTGCAAACGAGAATCAACAAACAGACAATAGGAAGGGTGATTTCTGATGGAGAAAGAAGGATGAGATCCAAGAGAATGAAGAAGTACTGGGCTGACAGGAAACTGAAAAATTCCTGATATAAAGTTGGTTAGAGTGGTCCAATGAAGGCCATAAAATGTAAATAATTAAATAAATAAATATATCTAAAAACAAAGAAGATGTGACTTACCAAACGAGGGCGCTGGCAGGTTGATAGACACACAAACAATTTTTGCGGAGGGAATGTAAATAAAACTTAATGGGGTCGTTGTGGGGATGTTGTGAGGGTGACATGGTATTAGAAGGTGGAAAGTGTGACATGAGGTTGAAATGAAAATGAAAATAAAAATATATGGGGAGAGATAAAGGTGAACTGGAAAGCAACCTAATATCTGGTGTGAAAAAAGGCGAAAAAGTGTTGGTAAAAGCTGAGCTATGTTGATCCTGTGGTGAACTTGAGTTGGTAAACAACGATGTGCACAAAGGTTAGGTGGTTGTGTTGCCTCCAAAACACGTTAAAGGATGGAGAAATTCGGGAAAAATTTCGAAAAAACTGCGTGCAAATGCATTAAAAGGAGTGGTTTTGTGGTGGCAGATTATGAAAATGAGGCTAACAATTGTCTGACGAAGAAATAATGACGTTAAAACCTGTGGGAAGTGGCTAAAAATGATCAGTGATGTGGGCAAAACGGAAATGGACATAAAGCGAAAGTTATTAGAACTAGCCGAAATGGTTGTTTAATAGGTGAAAGGAACTGTTTGTGAACTGGAAACGGTGGATTTTATAGCAGCGGTAGTGTTGAAAGCGGAAGAAAAAAAAATTTTGGTTATGGTTTGGAAGTGGGTTACGTATTATTGAGTATATATAGGCTGGATAAAATTGTATGGTAGATTACGGTAAAAAGGAGAAGGTGAATACAAAGTGAAACTACCTGCAAAAACAGAAAGAGAAAATAAGATGACATAAAAGATTTCGAAATGCAACAGTGACAATAACAAACGTAATTGTTGGGTTCAAATTAATGATGTGAATATAATAGAGGGAAACATTCCACGTGGGAAAAATATATCTAAAAACAAAGAAGATGTGACTTACCAACCTGCCAGCGCTCTCGCTTGGTAAGTCACATCTTCTTTGTTTTTAGATATATTTTTCCCATGTCCCTCTATTATATAAATAAATGAATAGGTAGCCTTGCAATTATTTTTAAATAATTATCAATGGTTTTTGTGAACCCAGAAAATATGCATTCATAAACACTATTAGTTACTACTCAAAACTTGGCAGAGAGGCCACATTATGAACTACTGATTGTACCACTTACATCCCCAGTATATTTCTTTCTGACACTTTATTCAATATTTTAAACACTGTTTCTTTTCCTTTTTTACTAGTGAAATATGGAATGAATCTTTCTTTTTGCCTTGTAAAGTTGCTTGTAAGTATGTCCAAGTGAATGGAAATGATATTTACTCCTTAAATTGGTACAACATTCAGACATCAGACTACTCATATACATGAGCACCATCTGAGTTTCTCCCTGGTATGAATACTAAAACAGTGTTGTTGTGGACTTCAGTCCAAACACTGGTTTGATGCATCTCTCTGCTGCATCTACCTCAATACTCCACAATACACTTTACAGTGTGTGGCGGAGGGTCTATTCTGTTCAGGTCTCCTCCTTCCTATGTGACTATTGCAACCTCCATCCTCCTGAACCTGCTTACTGTTATCTCCCTTGGTCTCCCTGCAACAGTTCTCTCAAGGACCAAAACCTTCTGACTTCTGTTGTCTTTTAGTCTGTACTATTTATCATCCATGTTCCCCTTGCAAGTTCCAAACAAAGATTGTAATAAAAGAGTTCCTAAAACTTAAATTTATATAAGGTATGAAACACCTCTCTTTCTGAGGAAAGCTTTTCTTGCTATTGCCAGTCTGCATTTTCTGTCCTCTTTCCTTCGGCCATAGTAACTTATTTTGCTCTCTAAATAGCAAAACTCATCTACTACTCATACTGTCAGTATCTCTTTTCTGAATCTAATTCCCTCAGCTTCTCCTGATTTAAGTTGATTACAATCCATTACATTTCTTTTACTTTCTTTTGATATTTGTATTATAGCATACTTTCCAGATACTGTCCAGTCTATTAAATTGCTCTTCTGAGTCCTCTTACTGCTTGACAGAATTATGGGACAATATTATCGACTAACCTAAAAGTTTCTCCTCATTGAACTTTAAATCCCATTTCCCTATTTTTTTGGTTTCCTGTATTGCTTGGTCAATGTAGAGATTGAACAACACTGGGGATTGACTGCAATCCTGTCTCATTCTTACCTCAGCTATTGCCTCTTGTCTGTTCTTTGATTCTTATAATTGCGGTCTGGTTCCTGTACAGGTCAAAGATATATTTTTGCTCCTTGTGTTTTATGCTTTCTACCTTTATAATGTCAAATATTATATTACAATCTACATTTTTCAGAAGCATCCTTTAAATCTACAAATGCTATAAATGTAGTTTTTTTATTGTTTTGTTTCAAACTATCTTCTAGTGTCAGTATTGCCTATTGGCATGCTTCTACATTTCTAAGGAATGAAATGTGATCTTCCCCAAGGTTAGCTCCTATCAGTCTTTCCATTCTTATGCTCATAATTTGTGTTAATGTTTTGCAATCATGACATTTTAAACACACAGTTTGACAATGTTCACATCCGTCAGTGCCTGCCTATTGTGGGACTGGGATTATTACATTCTTCTTGAAACCTGAAGGTATTTCATCTGTCACAAATTTTGCATACTGGGTGATACAGTCTAATCATAGTAAGTTGTCTCAGGAATCACATTGTTTCTGCATATACATGACAACACTATAAAACCGTCCTGGCAGCACAAACATCACTATGCTAGCTGATGGTGATTATTTGACCTGTAAGCTGGGGGGAAAGACCCCAAAACAGGAAAAGATTGACATGGCAGTCAGTCTACAGGGGAGCAGAGAGCCCAGACACTGTGTAGAGAATAGCAAGGAAGGAAGCACGAAACACAACCAGTATGAATGACCAAAACAGCTAGCACCTGGAACCAAGAGCAGTAACACCTGGCTTGGTTCTGCTTTTATGAGACACCATGCACACTATCTGTGATAGCTTTTGACATCGTTCTGCCATGAACCTGCACCAGCTCATATGCTGCATCCAGATGTATACCCACTGGCAGAGATACTAAATTCCTTCCGCCCTGAAAAGGCCATATAGGGCTAAAAAAGGCCTGGTTTCTGTCATGATCTCAATTGCAAAACAAGTGAGTGCAAGCGATTTCCTAGCAGTGAGTCTATTCCTGAAAAGGCAATGATAACTCAGCTGATTCTGCCAGAGTAGCAGCAGATTGTGGTAGCTGGGATATTGGCTGGTTTACCTTCATCAGCAGGGGTGAGGACTCATCCATGGTGAATGGGGAAAGGAGGGTGCAGGTTCCAAGTCTATGGGCTCAGCAGCAGGAGCTGCAGGAGTAATTGCCACTGGGCCCTATTTCCAAGTAAAAGTAATACAGCAGAGGACATGGCAGGGGCAGCAGTGGATGTGGATTGCTACTGGGAAAATGCTCAACTAACCCCATCATCCAGTTGGTGTGGAGACAGTAGTGTCATGGATCCAAGGAGTCATATGTGCAACTGATCTGAATGATGGGTCAGGTGGTTCGAACCAACATCCACCACAAACAAATGCCAACCTTTGTACCCCACTACAACACGTGGCATCCACCCTTTTGGTGGCCAAAAGACTGGGTCTGAACGGCAGCCTCACAGGGGAAACAGGGCAGGTCACAATAGTCTGGGGCATGTGACTCAGGTCATAAAAAATCCAGGAGGCCCATGGCTGGTCCCCATGCAAAAATTCCACTGGACTGCATCCATTAACTGGCATCAACCAGTATGTGGTTAGATTAGATTAGATTTACTTTCATTCCAATTGATCCATAGTGAGGAGGTCCTCCAGGATGTAGAACATGTCAGGAAAACAACAATACATGACAAATATTTACAACTAAAACAAATAAGCTAATGTACCATTCCATAGGTCCCAAGTGGAATGATTGTCATTTTTTAATGAATGCTATATGAAAGAGTCATTTTACAAATACTAGTGCACTGCATGTAAAATAAAAAAGTTTATTTATTTATTTATAAGGTAATAAACGTGTAATACAGCTACTATAATACAATGAACACATTACTGCACAGAAATGGTGCAAAAGTTAGATTGTACTTACACACACACACACACACACACACACACACACACACAGAGACACACACACACACACACACACACACACACACACACATACATATTTACAATGAACACATTACTGCACTGAAATTGTGCAGAAGTTATACTAGTTGGTTTTACTCAGAAATTCATCAATGGAGTAGAAGGAATTGGCCACCAATAAATCCTTTAGGCTTCTCTTAAACTGAATTTCATTGGCTGTTAAGCTTTTTATGGCTGCTGGCAAGTTATTGAAAATGTATGTTCCTGAATAATGCACACCTTTTTGTACAAGACTAAGTGACTTTATTTCTAGTATTGATTCCATGAATTGAGCTGTTGGTTTGAAAAAGTGATATATTTTTAATGACAAATTTCATTAAGGAATAAATATATTGGGAAGCAGTAGTTAGTATCCCTAGTTCCCTAAACAGGCTTCTGCAGGATGTTCTTGGGTTCACACCACATATAACTCTTACTGCACGTTTTTGTGCCCGGAGAACTTTAGCTTGGCTTGATGAATTACCCCAAAAAATAATCCCATATGACATTATGGAATGAAAGCTAGACACTGCATTATTGTGGAACCAGCCAGACAGGGACTTCTTCATTTCATAATTATATTTTTCCCTGAGACATTTAAGTGTCTCCTTCATCTATGATAATGATTGAAGAACAAATTTTAATTCATTTCTTCTGCTTCAATCATTCTTCATTTCTGCTTTGAAAGATCCCTCTCTGAGTAGGAATCCAGAAGAAATGAAATGGTAGTCAGATGCTGGATAAGTCTGCTAATGCAAAAATTTTCCAACTCACATGACAATAATTGTGAACCATTATTGGTTATGAGGCTCTGGGGGAGCTGTAACAGCAAAAATAAGTGACAATGCTTTAATGTTTTCTGTTGATTTTGTGAAGGATAGTCTGATGGCCAGAGTAAGTGGAGTGCCATCATTTCTTGACAGTCCACAGGCCACATGATTTCGATGGTGGAAATTTGCACCCTCGGCGATAAACTTAGCATAAAGAGAAATCTTGCCCAAGAAGGACTGGGACTCTCTCAAGTTCTTGAATGCTAATAAGTTAATGATGGCTTTGACATCATCAGCTGTAGGGACAAGGCCATTTTTGCTAAGCACATGTCCAAAAAATGCACCTTTGGGACAAAAAAAAAAAAAAAAAAAAAAAACTAAATTTTCCCAATGTGTGATGAAGGCTGTTCACCGTATGGTGTTGGAAAACCACCTGCAGATTTCGTAATAGCAATCGGTGATGAAACTCTCTTTAATTATGTGCCAGTTTTCTAACATTTGGTATTTCCCATTCCTTAGGACCTTACTTGGAACATACTTGTCTAAGACATATTGAATGATGCTTTTGAATTTTTTCTGAAAGTGCACCAGGTCTTGGTGCTCAGCAATGAATATTTGATGTTGAATGCTCTGATACCCAGCAATTTGTATTGTTTCACCCATTGCTAAGTAAAAATATTTTCCCACTTTTCTAAACATTCTTTGTAATACCCATAGTCAAAGATGCTATTGCAGCCTTATGATCACAGATACCCTCCTTGATGTTAGCTAATTTGAAAAGTTCATGTCTGTTTGTTACTAGGAGGTCTGCGAAGTTAACTTCATGAGTTGGTTCTCTAACTACCTGCTCAAAGTCAGTTTAGGACAAGACATTCAGAATAATGGCACATGAATCCCTGTTTCTTTACCAGCTTTTATCACATGGCCCTCCCATTCTATAATTGGTGAGGTACACCCCCTATTACAATGGCATGGGCATGAAGTTCGTTCATGAAGTTCTGCAGGTTCTTTCTGAAGTGCTCTATCACAACAGCTCCTGATGCAGGTGGTGTATAAAACCATGCAATTATCATTTTTGATTGAATAAGAACTGACTGGTCCAGCCTATCACTAATCCGGTTCGCCCATACTATGCTCAATGCGTGCTGTCCTTGATAACTTTTCGCATTACTCTTCCGTGAGATCCGCACCCGCTCATCTGTGTCCACGTGTCTGTCCACTGGTGGATAACTTTTCGCATTACTCTTCCGCGAGATCCACACCTGCTCATCTGTGTCCACGTGTCTGTCCACTGGTGGGGATACTACAGATCTCGATTATATTGAGGCAATGTAGTCTACACAAGATATCTTGTTCTGACAGGTCATACAGTGCTCTGTCCAATTATTCTTACAGAATCACATATCCTATCCCATCTTCATCTACATCCCTTTCCATTTATATATATGGTCATAAAGCTCCTTCCCTTTTTACAAAGGTTTCCTTAATTTTCAGTTGCCGCCACACACCGTTGGGTGGCTTGCGGAGTATAAATGTAAATGTAGATGTAGATGTACTTATACATACTCCACAGCTTTGATTTCTCTTGTAGCCATTCCTGCTATTTTCTTTTGCATGTTTGCTAATTTCATTTTTTAGCCATCTGTATTCATTTTTGCCTACTTCATTTGCTGCATTTTTATATCTCATCTTTTTCCTAGTTAAATTCAGTATCTCATTTGTTGTCTGATAATTTCTGCTGGGTCTTGTCTTTTTATATATTTGATCCTCTCCTTCCTTAAATGTTTCATCTCTCAAAGCTACCTTTCCATCTCTGATTAATACAGTCATATTTTTCACTGACTAAGCTACATTGACATGTGATGATACCAACAGAAGTCCTAAAAAAACATCAATGGTGTGATAAATCCGTATATTATTATGGGGACACATTTTCAAAACAACATCTTTGTACATTCAATCGAAAATCTCTCACTTAGGCTTATAGTCTTACTAAACTAGCTTATGGTCTTACATATGGAAGATACAAGTTAAAGGAGTTGCAATTGTCACTCGATACACCATTCTCAGCTATAAGAATGGGTATCTTCTTTCACAATTTCAGAATCCATATTTATCTGTTCATTAGATAACATATAATGTAATATACTCTAACCGTTGAATCAGCTGAACACGTAACATAAGCTGCTGTTAAGGTTTCCAGCTCTTACTATGCTAGATGTTTGCTTGATGGAGTTGATGAAAAATGTAGTTCATAATCTCATGTAAAAGTAGATATATAGGACAAATTAGTCACTTGAAATTTTGACAGTGTTTTACCTTAATAATAATATGACAAGATGCCCTCAGGAGAGTTATTTATTGCATATCCAAGAGAGGTGAAAAGTTTATTGAAGCTGGAAGAGAAAAATTCAGTATAAAAATATTTCTCTGGTTTTCACCTACAAAATATTTCGTTAAGTTATTTGCTTGAAGTTGATGATCTTTGTGAGGTTTCCTGTATACAGTTAAAGTTTGGTATGTTTTAATTTTTGCTAAAACTCTGAAACATTGATATTGTAAGCTTATTCGACAGTGATGAAGACCCAGAGATATTTGATATATCATGGGTGAAGATATGACTACGACAAGCATAGGCATATCGCCGGGAGTCAAGAGTCTGATAGAGGCTGCGTACAGTGCTAGAAGCCTCTGCAGATACTGACTGCACTGAGGAAACGCTCTGGTGTCAAGCAGCCTATAAATCCCATCACAGTACACTGAGGTGACAAAAGTCGTGTGATACCTTCTAATATTGTGTCTCACATCCTTCTGCCTGACATAGTGCAGCAACTTGATGAGGCATGGACTCAACAAAAAAATGGTTCAAATGGCTCTGAGCACTATGGGACTTAACATCTTTGGTCATCAGCCCCCTAGAACTTAGAACTACTTAAACCTAACTAACCTAAGGACATCACCCACATCCATGACCGAGGCAGGATTCAAACCTGTGACCGTAGCAGTCCCGCGGTTCCGGACTGAGTGCCTAGAACCGCTAGACCACCTCGGCCGGCGGACTCAACAAGTCATCAGAAGTCCCCTGCAGAAATACTGAGCCATGCTGCCTAGCCACCCACAATCCCCACGTGTCGCCAGTGCAGAATTGTGTGCACGAACTGGTCTCTCGATTATGTCCCATAAATGTTCAATGATATTCATGTCGGGCAATCTGGTTACCAATTGCGAACAATTGTGGCCCAATGACATGGTGCATTGCCATCCATAAAAGTTCCATCCTTGTTTGGTCTCCAAGTAGCCAAACATAAACCATTTCACTCAGTGATTGATTCAGTTGGACCAGAGAATCCAGTCCATTCCTTATAAATATAGCACCTTGTTGACAACTTGCGTCCATAAGGCGTCGTGGAGTATGCACCACACTCAAATCCTACCATCAGATCCTCTTTTTTTTTCTTTTTTTTTGAGTCGTCAGTCGTCTCACTGGTTTGATGCGGCACACCACGAATTCCTCTTCTGTGGTAACCTCTTCATGTCAGAGTAGCACCTGCAATCTACGTCCTCAATTATTTGCTGGATATATTCCTATCTCTGTCTTCCTCTACAGCATTTTCTCCCTACAGCTCCCTCTGGTACAATGGAAGTCTTTTCCTGATGTCTTAATAGATGTCCTCTCATCCTGTCCCTTCTCCTTGTCAGTGTTTTCCACACATTCCTTTCCTCTTAGATTCTTCGCAGTACCTCTTCGTTCCTTACCTTATCAGTCCACCTACAGGGCGTTTAAAATTAGTTGCGGCTTTTGGCGTTTGGCTACCGGAGGGACGTGACGTCATTGCCCAGGTAATGGCGAGCCAGCTTTCCCTACTACGCCACCAGCGGTTCGGCTGGTAAAGCACCCCTGTTGCTACACCATGGGTAAACACTACCACGTGGTGTCACCCATTAGATGCATCAACGTTTGTCAGCTCTCGCAGTAGAGTCATATTTTCTGGCGTTGAAGTGTTTTGTAGTCGTCAGGTACTACGTTGACGTTGCGTTAATGACAACAGTGCAGCACATCTGAATCGAGATTTGCAGTAAAACTATCGTCCAAGAACACGTTTACCGGCTGGGAAGATAACGTTCTGCTGCAAAACATCCCTCAGAATTCGACAATAGTATTGGATAAAACTCCATACCACTCTGTTGTGATGCATACAGATCCAACTATACAGTGGACGAAAGGGAAATTTTGCTCTGGGTACAAGGAAATGTTCCATGAGATAAATTTTAACTTAGCATGCATAAGGCGAAGTTAATGGAACTTATAGTGTTTTACAAGCCAAAGTACTGAGCGTATGGATACTGACATGTGGCAGAGGTGGAACTCCCAGAGGTGCTTGGGGATGAAGGGCCGGAAGTCGGCGGTGCCCGCGTTGAGAATGCGCGCCGTGAACCTGAGCAGGCGGCGCGTCTCCAGGTGCCAAGAGGGGTTGTCGCGCTGGATGCGGTACGCCTCCGACGCCACGCAGTTCTCCTCCATGGCGCACTGCAGCAGGAACAGCTGCCGGTCCTCCAGGTGCGCCGTCCGCATTATCTCAAAGTGGTCAATCACAAGGTCCGCCATCACTGGAACCACAGAGTTGCCGATGTGACACTGCTTTTCACAAATTGGGTAAAGTCACCTAATAGTGAAAACAAAGCAGTTCATACAGAAATTGAGTGTATTGTTATTACAACAAGCACTGCATAATTCTGTTTCCTTCCATATTACTAAGAGAACAGGATTGTGTCTGAATACGCTCTCACTTCATGAGACACTGCAAAGAGGTTTGGAATTTAATCCAGGACATTAGTGCAAGTCTGTTGATCAGGAACTTCATACCACCACCGCCTCCCCTTGCAGAAATCTCTTCGACTACCAGAATTCGGACTGGCTACTTCTGAGTCGAACGCCACCCATCAGGCACCTCAGCTAGGAGGTAGGTCTAAATTTATTTATTGATTAGACTTTATTCTCACACTGGCTAGGAATGGCACTGGTAGTTTCCGATGCCACGCCACCAAACCAGCGAGCTAAAACCACGAGTTCTTCCCACAGTCATGTTAACACGTTATATACACCGAAAATTTTAAATTTGTAATCGATTTGAGTCCCGGACACAAGTTGATAGTTTAAAGTTAACTTACTACGCTCGAATTCTGGAACAATCCTAAATCCTTTCATGTGCCAATGGTATGGTTTTTAAACAAGGAACTGAAAATGCCTTGCAAAGAATGATGCAAAGATTGCATCCTTTCTGTCAAGCCCATGCACACTGCACTATCTGTACCCAGAAGAATAATAAAATTTATGGGATTCCTGGGTAACGACCCCGTAAAATCCAGAATAGTGCTAGAAGCCGACACGCTCGACTAAGCGTCAAATGACATTACTGAACGAAAGTGACATTAGCTTACGATATGTTTCTCCCCAAGACTGGCGAAGGTGGCTGAGCTGAGCTGCTTCTACAGTTCTAGCCTGTTACCTTGCAAGACCCCATCTTCAAGAGCAGTGCCCATGCGGGGGAAGGGGAGAGGGCTATGGTGGATACTAGTTTTATGGTGAATGTTGAAATAGGTTTGAGATTTCACGACAGATGTTCCTGGGTACACGTGCTACTACTCAGTGTCCATTACTTTTTCCGCCCTTCTTGAAAGTGATTTGATCCGCATGCTTGTGTGGCAGGGCAGTACTGGAGTTCGGTTTGTGGAATTTTCGTTATGCTGGAGGAGGGGTGGGGGTGGGGGGACGCGTCAGCCCTCCCCACACCCTCTGAGTATACCTAAGAACATCTTACTTATTAACCTGTGTTACATGCTAAATCCATGACCAATGTTCAGCACTTCACAATTAGAAACTGAATATGTCTAATAAAATTAGTCTTGAGCCCAGAAAATATGCCACTACACTGTATACCACGGAGGGATGCATGATAGATGTTTGCAGTACAACGTTTATCTTCCTTAGGCACTATTGTACCGTAAAGTTAAATACTGGACCTCCGTGTTTGTTGCTCGTTGACGGCCAGAGCTTTGGGTGTTCCTGGATACTCCTGTGCAAGTCCAAAGTGCGGCAGTGTGGCCTGCGAGAGCCCATCTGTCCTGGCTCAGGCTAATTTATCTCGGAATGTGGGGATGTGTTACCTGTATGACTTGTGTGTCTTAGATGGCAGATTGTGAACATGTCTGCACCTTGAGTTGTGCGGCTGGTCCCGGCGGAGGTTCGAGTCCTCCCTCGGGCATGGGTGTGTGTTTTTGTCCTTAGGATAATTTAGGTTAAGTATTATGCAAGCTTAGGGACTGATTAGCAGTTAAGTCCCATAAGATTTCACACACATTTGAACATTTATTTTATTTTATTTTATTTTTTTTGCGCCTTGAGGGCTACCCGTTAAACAGAGTATCTGTTAATGCCTGAATAAACTGCTCGTGAGCAGGAGTTGATGGAGTACTAGATCTCAGTTGCTTTGCTCCCCTTCACTAGCTTCAGACCTCTTAGCTGCATGGGCGTCATTTTCGGTAGGGGAGCTCGGCTCGACAATGAGTTAGTGGATCAACTTGGGCCCGTGACTTCCCATAGTCTGCATAAAATAGACTGTGTTAGGCGCTATGTGCTGAAATCACTGTACAAATGCTGTAGTTTATTGAAAGTTGGGTACCATCGTGGTGGCCAAGTATTTTGTAAACAAGATGGGATTTTTTATGAACGTGACCATTCAAAACTTAACAGTCAGATTTTTTTTGACACCTCTAAAGCTAGAATTTACTCGTACAAATCTGAAATTCAAATATATGTTCTACAAATCCTGGTCATTTTATTTTTAGTGCTTAAGGTGTTACAACGCAGGTAACACAGTATGAACAAGTTTGAGTTGAAGCAAAGTACTGCATTTTACCGTATAGATATTTCTGTTATCTTTTGAAACGTTATTGTTAGAACCTTCCTTTCACAGCTGTTGAGAAAATGACGAAACTGCAGACATCTAAATGAATAATAATTCATCTTCACCATTAATTTAGCTTCTGGAAATGAAAATATGGCATCGTTGGCCGCGAGGCCCCTATTCGGGGAAGTTCGGCCGCCAAGTGCAACTCTTATTTCATTCGACGCCACACTGGGCGACTTGCGAATCGATGATGAGGATGAAATGATGATGAGGAGAACACAACACCCAGTCCACGAGCGGAGAAAATCTCCAACCCGGCCGGGAATTGAACCCGAGCCCGCTTGCATGGAAGGCAAGCACGTTACCACCCAGCTTTTTTTGTTTTCTTTTAGTCGCTGTATCCATTTTTTCTTTTTTTTCTTTTTTGTTTTTTTTTGTTTTTTGACCACTTTTTTATTTTTTTAAATTTTATTTTGGGTGGTAGTGGACCGGTGGGGGCTCGGGGGGCAAAGTGGGCAGGGGTCGAAACCCGAGGCCTGGCCACAGTGTCCCCCTCACCACCACCGAGCCTGTGGTGCTTAGGGAAGTGGGAGACAGGAATCAACAGCAGTGGAAGGCGTTGTTGTTGTTTATTTATTTGCATGTGTTTTTGTAATATTCACTATTATCATGAAATTATGTGAACACATCGGTGAAAGAGAAAAAGAAATATAAATTCTGGTTAAAGAAAAAGAAAAGAAAAAGGAAAAGCAAAAAGAAATAAAATCCGCGCAATCTGGGACGCGCTCTCCCATCCGTGGAGGTCAGAAGTAGAATCGATCGTAGGCGGTTTAAACTCAGACACCGCTGGGGGAGGAGGGGTAGGTGCCCTCTGAGCCAGGCACCCCCTAACTCAGTGGAGGTCTAACAAAGACCGCTCGAAGATAGTTAGCAAATAATGTTCGGTAACGTGGCGTATTTTCGAGAGCTGCATGGGCTGTTCGTAAATATGTCCAGAAGTCGAGGCGGGATTTAGGTCCCTCATGAAAGAGATAAGCGACCGCCCACCCTTTGACCCACGTAATAGCGTGACATTTGGCGGCGGGAAAATGTCTGTCCTTAAACTTTTTACTCGAGGGTAAGCTGGCGGACAATTCAGCTTCTAAAATGGGTGGATAGAACGGATTCTATCAGCCCTCTAGGAGTTCCTCGTAAGACTACAAATTATCCATTTTGGTGTAATCGAGATTTTTTACAAACCTTGGCCAAGTTTAATCGGTAGCCGCGTTTAAAAGTGTGAAGCTAAGACAATGCTTTCTCTGTTTGGTATCTAGCAATCCTGTGCCTGCTTTCTCGTGGACTCTGGTTGGTGGGTTGCAGAACCTGCTGGCCGTTGGCTAAAGAATCTCTTTCTTGGGAGGCCTGACCCTTTTTGAAAGGTATTTTCTCTCAGTCGCATCCTGTTGGTAGGTGTGTAGAGTAAAGTAGCGAATCGACAGGTGTTGGATGTGTATGCGATGGCCGGCGCACGCAGCCTCCCTTCGGTGTTGCAGAGCAAAAACAGAAGCGGACACGGCTGCGACTCACCGTCGACGCAGACGGCGGCGGCGAAGCTGTCGTGCCTGCCCGGACAGGCGACGTGGCCCTTGGCGCCGCCGCCGCCGCCGCCGCTGCCGGTGGCCATGGCGTCGTGCACGCACTCGTCCAGCGCCGCCTCGTTGCCCCTGCACGCGACGCCCGCCAGCCACGAGGGCCGGCCCGCGCCGCCGAAGAAGTCGGTCTGCGCCGCGTCGGCCGCGTAGCCCAGGCCCAGCTGCCGGCACACCACGCCGGCCTCCAGCATGCCCCACCCGTCACCGCACACCGTCCCCCACTCTGAGCACACGACACACAGGGCATCTCTTATCAAAACCTCAGGCAAAAAGCTCGCCCGTAGCTTTCTTGGAGCCACATTTCTCGCGAGTGCGTAGACACAATGATGAGCCTAAGAATTATGATACCCTGGTTAACAACCTTTTGGCTTATCTTTGAAACACAATATAACAGTGATTCTGCGTCAAATGTATTCAAAACGTCCTTAATACACTACTGGCCATTAAAGTTGCCACACCACGAAGATGACCTGCTACAGACGCGAAATTTGACCGACAGCAAGAAGATGCTGTGATATGCAAATGATTAGTTTTTCAGAGCATTCACACAAGGTTGGCGCCGGTGGCGACACCTACAACGTGCTGCCACGAGAAAAGTTTCCAACCGATTTCTCATACACAAACAGCAGTTGCCTGGTTGTTGTGAAGCCTCGTGTAAGGAGGAGAAATGCGTACCATCACGTTTCCGACTTTGATAAAGGACGGATTGTAGCCTACAGCGATTGCGGTTTATCGTATCGCGACATTGCTGCTCGCGTTGGTCGAGATCCAATGACTGTTAGCAGAATATGGAATCGGTGGGTTCAGGAGGGTAATACGTAACGCCGTGCTGGATCCCAACGGCCTCGTATCACTAGCAGTCGATATGACAGGCATCTTATCCGCATGGATGTAACTGATCGTGCAGCCACGTCTCGATCCCTGAGTCAACAGATGGGGACGTTTGCAAGACAACAACCATCTGCACGAACAGTTCGACGACGTTTGCACCAGCATGGACTATCAGCTCGGAGACCATGGCTACGGTTACCCTTGACGCTGCATCACAGACAGGAGCGCCTGCAATGGTGTACTCAACGACGAACCTGGCGGCACGAATGGCAAAACGTCATTTTTTCGGATGAATCCAGGTTCTGTTTACAGCGTCATGATGGGCGCATCCCTCTTTGGCGACATCGCGGTGAACGCGCATTGGAAGCGTGTATTCGTCATCGCCATACTGGCGTATCACCCGGCCTGATGGTATGGGGTGCCATTGGCTACACGTCTCGGTCAAAAAAATGGTTCAAATGGCTCTGACCACTATGGGACTTAAAATATGTGGTCATCAGTCCCCTAGAACCTAGAACTACTTAAACCTAACTAACCTAAGGACTTCACACACATCCATACCCGAGGCAGGATTCGAAACTGCGACTGTAGCGGTCACGCGGTTCCAGACTGAAGCGCCTAGAACCGCACGGCCACACCGGCCGGCGTCTCGGTCACCTCTTCTTCGCATTGACGGTACTTTCAACAGTGGACGCTACATTTCAGATGTGTTACGACCCGTGGCTCTAACTTTCATTTGATCCCTGCGAAACCCTACATTTCAGCAGGATAATGCACGACCGCATGTTGCAGGTCCTGCATGGGCCTTTCTGGATACAGAAAGTGTTCGACTGCTGCCCTGGCCAGCACATTCTCCAGATCTCTCACCAACTGAAAACGTCTGGTCAATGGTGGCCGAGCAACTGGCTCGTCACAATACGCCAGTCACTACTCTTGATGAACTGTGGTATCGTATTGAAGCTGCATGGGCAGCTGTACCTGTACACGCCATCCAAGCTCTGTTTGACCAATGCCCAGGCGTATCAAGGCCGTTATTACGGCCAGAGGTGGTTGTTGTGGGTAGTGATTTCTCAGGATCTATGAACCCAAATTGCGTGAAAATGTAATCACATGTCAGTTCTAGTATTATGTATTTGTCCAGTGAATACCCATTTATCATCTGCATTTCTTCTTGGTGTAGCAATTTTAATGGCCAGTAGAGTAGGTTTCTGAATATATGTGGTACCAGATGTCTACACATGTCATGTAATTCCTGTAAATTAAGAGCGCGAAGATGGCATCCAGCAACCTTCCAGATGTCTCCCATCAGGTTCAGATCAAGTGAATTTGTTGCCCAAGACATCAGCGTGAGTTCTCTATCACGCTCCTCAAACCATTGTAGCACGGCTCTGGCCTTGTGACGCGGACAGTTAGCCTGCTGGAAGTTATCATTGCTTTTGGGGAAGACATCAAGGATGAAGGGATGTAGGTGGTTCACAGTAGTGTTCAGGTACTCTACAGCTGTCATGGTGCCTTCAATTACTACCACAGGTCCCACGAAAGCCCAGGTGAATGTACCCCATAGCACGATACTGCCTACACTGGCCTGCATCTGTCGTGCAGTCCACGTTTCGAGCAGTTGCTCGCCTGGATGATGACGTGCCCAGACACCACCATTGACCTGACAAGAAACGTGGTTAATCTGGCCAGGCGACATGTTTCCATTGGCCCACGATTCCCCCCCCCCCCCCCCCCCCCCGCCCGCCCTGCAATCGTAATTGACTATGGTGTTCGGTCAAAACTGGAATACGTGGGGTCGTCATGTGTGGAGCCTCATGTTCAGCTACGCTCTTTGAATGATGTGATGTGCAACGCTTGTGCCTAGACCAGCACTGTACGTAAGTATCTCATAAAGTAAGCTAGACACGTCATCCCGCACTAAGACCATTGCACCACAACAGTGGCGCATTGTCAGAAGAGGCTACATGTTACAAGTTTCCTCAGACAATTCTGCTGCAATACGAATATCAGGTGCATCACAATGTGTGGATGGAATTTTGTGGCAATTGCAGACGTACGCCACAGTTGATGTATATGGGACAGTACGATTCTTGTGGGCAAAACATGTAAACTGCACATTGATTCACTGTTAAATTCTGGCGGTGTAGGGACCAAATGCAGTGTCGTGCCTAGCTGTTTGAACTGCCAAAAGCGGAATGATCTCATTTAAAAATTTCACGAAGGCTGTGGACCTAGTTATCATGAAACTTCTGCATGTGGTTAAGACCGCAGACGGCAGAGTCCAGCCAGTCGGCAAATTGAAAGAACATGAGAATAGGGGGTTTGAGATTTTACCAAATGTAGGACGTTCACGCAGCAGTTCTCGACTGGCTCTGTGACCGAGGAGTAAATTTCTGTGGTCGAGGAAATGAACGACAGGTAGTACAATTGACATCCTACACAGAGAATTGGTGACAGTGCTGAAAATAGTGTCCTATTTCCGTGTCACTTTGAAGTGTAATGCAGGATTCAATAAAAGTTACTTTGCTTGCCATAATAATGCGTAACTTAATTTCTGAAATCCCCTGATACTGTGGCGTCAAGTCTGCCACAATCGCCGCCTGCACTGCTCTACAGAGTCGGTTAGCCTCGAATCACGTTGTGTGGCGTGACATAGAGGTCTAGTAAGTTGTCGCCTATTGGCCAATGGTTTTTGTTTAATGTTTTCACCGTCCTTCGACCACTTTCGATAGAAGCTCACGACAATAGCATGCGAATAGCTGACCTGCTCCGCCATTTCCGAGATACTGATTCTCTGATGCCGCGCGATGACATTTTGCCCTTCGTCAAAGTTGCTTATGTCAGTAAACTTTCCCATTTGCAGCAGATATCGTCCCAGCGTGGAATGTCAGATCCCTTAACCGGGCAGGTAGATTAGAAATTTTAAAAAGGGAAATGGATAGGTTAAATTTAGATATAGTGGGAATTAGCGAAGTTCGGTGGCAGGAGGAACAACACTTTTGGTCAGGTGACTGACAGCCTTGGGAGAGCCAGTCCTGAAAAAACTCTATGATCTGGCGAGCAAAATGTATGAGACAGGCGAAATACCCTCAGATTTAAAGAAGAATATAATAATTCCAATCCCAAAGAAAGCAGGCGTTGACAGAAGTGAAAATTACCGAACGATCAGTTTAATACTCGTAAGTCAGGGCTGCAAAATACTAACGCGAATTCTTTACAGACGAATGGAAAAACTGGTAGAAGCCAACCTCGGGAAAAATCAGTCTGGATTCCGTAGAAATATGGGATCACGTGAGGCAATACTGACCCTACGACTCATCTTAGAAGCTAGATTACGAAAAGGCAAACCTACGTTTCTAGCATTTGTAGACTTAGAGAAAGCTTTTGACAATGTTGACTGGAATACTCTCTTTCAAATCCTGAAGATGGCAGGGGTAAACTGCAGGGAGCGAAAGGCTGTTTACAATTTGTACAGAAACCAGATTGCAGTTATAAGAGTCGAGGGACATGAAAGGGAAGCAGCGGTTGGGAAGGGAGTGAGACAGGGTTGTAGCCTCTCCCCGATGTTATTCAATCTGTATATTGAGCAAGCAGTAAAGGAAACAAAAGAAAAATTCGGAGTAGGTATTAAAATCCATGGAGAAGAAATAAAAACTTTGAGGTTCGCCGATAACATTGTAATCCTGTCAGAGACAGCAAAGGACTGGGAAAAGCAGTTGAACGGAATGGACAGTGTGTTGAAGGGAGGATATAAGATGAACATCAACAAAAGCAAAACGAGGATAATGGAATGTAGTCGAGTTAAGTCGGGTGATGCTGAGGGAATTAGTTTAGGAAATAAGATACTTAAAGTAGTAAAGGAGTTTTGCTATTTGGTGAGCAAAAAAACTGATGATGGTCGAAGTAGAGAGGATATAAAATGTAGACTGGCAATGGCAAGGAAAGCGTTTCTGAAGAAGAGAAATTTGTTAACATCGAGTATAGATTTAAGTGTCAGGAGATCGTTTCTGAAAGTATTTGTATGGAGTGTAGCCATGTATGGAAGTGAAACATGGACAATAAATAGTTTGGACAAGAAGAGAATAGAAGCTTTCGAAACGTGGTGCTATAGAAGAATGCTGAAGATTAGACGGGTAGACCACATAACTAATGAGGAGGTATTGAATAGAATTGGGGAGAAGAGAAATTTGTGGCACATCTTGACTAGAAGAAGGGATCGGTTGGTAGGACATGTTCTGAGACATCAAGGGATCACCAATTTAGTATTGGAGGGCAGCGTAGAGGGTAAAAATCGTAGAGGGAGACCAGGAGATGAATACACTAAGCAGATTCAGAAGGATGTAGGCTGCAGTAGGTACTGGGAGATGAAGAAGCTTGCACAGGATAGAGTAGTATGGAGAGCTGCATCAAACCAGTCTCAGGACTGAAGACCACAACAACAACAATGATTCCCCATTCACCTCTTCTGCCTTTGCACACGTTCCTTACCGCTTCACTCCCCCACAGCGCTGCCAGACGGCATTCTATCTCGCAGTGGGCAGAGGCCATAGTTTTTAGGCTCATCTGTGTGCGAACACGCGACAGTGCCGTCCCACTACGCCTGGGCGCGTTGGGAATGCCAACGGCAGGCAGGCCACGCTGAGCAGCTCACTAGTCGCTCGCTAGCCGTCACCATTGCGAGCAGCGTCCTAACGAGAGGCTCACGAGAAACTCGCCTCGCAAGTGTATACTGTACGCACCTTTATATTTCTACATTCTGAATGTACGAGTGCGATGTCAAAAGTTCTCGCTCTACCACTTGAAAAAAAGTGCCTTTAATGAACAAAGAATCTTAATTTTCGTTAAAATCCGTTTGCAGTTTGATGTGTTTAGTTTAGTGCTTTTTCCTCGGAGAAGGTGTGCATCTACTGTTGTCATCACTTTTCCGTGTTTAAAAAGTTTGCTAGTCACTGATTTAATTAGATGTGGGGAATAGGAGGAAGTGCCAAACGCAATGTATGCTGTAGATCAGTGGTTCCCGACAGGTGGTCCGGGGGTCCGCGAGCTATGCCACAGGGGTCCGCAAGATGCTATTAGGATAAAAAATGTATTAAATATATTTCGTATGGTAACAGATTTTTTGTTTTGGCCGCTTCCTGCATGAGCAGAGCTTTAGCGAACGCTAACTTTTGCGTCTAGCGTCTTCCTAGAGCCAACTGACACTAGCACACAAACGTATAAAAAGACTCTTAATTTGGCTTTTTTAGGTACTTGATACTGTGATATGACAAGGTACCAATCATGCTCGATGAGGGTGCCCTCGAGAAAATTTTGTTGGGAACCGCTGCTGTAGATGTTTCAATAGTTCGTGATCCAAATCCTGCAATTTTCTTGTTCCCAAAACAACTCCCATTGTACAGATTAAAGATACTTATTCTTTGTTTTGTAATTGAGGCTACGTCTTACGTACGGCGTGGATACAAAGAAACTAGTAATGAGGTTAGGGTAGTGAAGGGGACATCGAATCAAGCAAAATTTTCCACGGATCCGCAGATCGGAAATAAACCGTTATGAAATCGCAGCCGTAAAACGAAGCGGATTGTTGACGAGCACTCGGAAGTATGCACATTTTAAATTAACTCCCCTCACCCTGGTAATATGTATTATGCTAAAGACAATAGTTATTCATTAAATTAGCAAAAGTTGCTGGTTTCCGTTGAAGGATCAATGCTAGATAAAGTTTAAGCTTCTGTCCATGGATTGTTAAGTTAAACACAAATTTTCTGTGACGTTTACTGGGTAAAGCTTGACTATTAATTAACTACGCCAAATTAATTTGTTCAGATGATAAGCTGCATTGCAGAAACATCACTGCTGTCGGATTGTCGACGTGTGGTACTATAAGGCGCAACGTTATTGATATTGAAATCTAAATGCCAAATGTTTCATTTTATGTTAATGTACAGAGAGCACCAATGAACTTCTGTTGTCACATGTACAGTAAATCCATAAGTGTGAACTAAGACAATGATGATAAAAATATAGAAATTAATTTCCAAAATAGTTTTTGTTGATAGTGTTCCACAGCTTTGATGATATTAGAAATGACATACTGTAACACGTGAAGCTGATGTATAGTTAGAATTTAATTTTACGACCGGTTTTGGCCACAGATAATTTTCCAGTACAATTTTTTTAATAGCCTCCCCCTCCCACAACACCTGCTATTAACGACAATTTATACCGGAAAATGATCTCTGACGGAAATCTTTCGTACAATTAAAAATAAATTATACAGCAACTTCACGTGTTACAACCTATAATTTCTAAGAAATTACCTTAAATAATTTTTTCTGAAGTCATAGTTTTTACAGAAAATTCTCGAAATTTCTGCCTCCAACCTTGCTACGAAACTGACATTGTCGAAGAAATGATGGGCGCTCGTTCTTGGACAAAACCGCAGCGCTAGGCACTACCAAACACGTTCGTTTACCGCACAGATTTCGTGCGATCGTCGCTGATTGGCTCTCGTCTTATGACCATAGTTCCACGACGCTACATCTCCTATCTGTGGCTATCTGGAAAATTTTGCTAACGTCCTTCTCTGAACTTATTATCAGCTTGGTTTCTCCACCCTGTATTTTTCATCTGTTTGGTGCATATAACTTTCGCAGTATTCAGTTTACGAACCTTCATTAGCCTTTGATGAATTTCAGAAATTAGCCGTCCAAAACAAAGAATTGCTGATGACACGCTGTTTCATACAGGGTAACAACAGAGAGTCGTTAAGAACAAAACTATTTCTCGTAACAAGTTAACGTTTGGGTTACGGTGTTGTTTAACATGCAACAACATGAAAACAACAAAATTTCTAAGCCCCGAAGTGAAATTTTCATGTTTCCCTGATAATCAGATACAATATTTGCCTTCGATAACATGTAGCCTGTAAGTGCAGAGGGTAGGATGAAAATAATGCTAAGCAAGAGGTCGTATCTCTGATGCTGTTGTCTTTATAGCGTTTATATTTAGTGAATCAACAAATATAAAACAGGTCTGACAAGCTGTTATCTATTGCAGTGTTGCGAGTAAACTTACGGAACTGAAAAGAATATGAGAGTATAGGACCTAGGTGTCGAGATTATTAGCTATTTATGTATTTATTTTACTTGACAAGATAAGAGCTTTCAGGCTATCTTATACTTAGTTACGCATTCTTGAGATTTCTTTTCACAGTCAGTATTACGCTGTGCACTATAAACGAGTTACACATAATAACAATTATTATTTTATAGTAATTGACATAATGTTACAGTTATGTCAGCCCCGTTAACATTTAGTAAATGTTTCACAATACAACGTTCCTGTCAAATGGGAGTAATGAGACAATGCATGATAACAGTACTGAAAGAATGAATCTCGAGAAGTTAACTGTCTCTAGGAAGTGCGAAAAATTACAGGTAAGTTTGCCTAGGAGATAGTAAAACGAAACAAAAAACAGCAGTGGAGGTTGACACGGAAAAAAACATTAAATGGAAACAGAAGTGAGGAAAGCTAAGGCAATGAATCAGAGAGTTGTTCGTTGTCGGACAGGAGGAAGACTGAGAAGGAGGCTAAGTCAATGATGATTGCTTTCGTCTGTAATGCAACGACCTTTATATAGACGCAGGTTATTCGGTAGTTTGCTTCACAGATGCATGGGTGAAATGATGAGGGAGGAGGACAAATATTAGGAGTTGCGCGGTACGTGTCATATCTTGTATTACTGTTATGGAATGACAATCATAATTTTATTTGAGCTGTGATACTGATGAGTCCAGCCGACCAAGAAACACATTTTGTGTCTGCTCTCATCCACGCAAACCGAGCCCAAGGACTAACAGTCGAATGCTGCACACATATCTTACAAATGCAAGTTTTCCTGCACCGTACTGGGCGTGGTAATGTGTTGTCCTTTTGGAGTTTCGATAATTTTGTCCACTTCCTGTATATTTCGATATGGTCCGAGTAGGTGAAACTCCAGGCGACTCGAGCTTTTGTAAGATATGTAGGTAGGGTTGCCATACGTCGCGGATTTCGCGGACAGTCCGCGATTTTATGCTCGAAGACGGGTGTCCTGGACGAAGAGGAAAATGTCAGCCAAAAAAGTGGCTAGTAAGTAGAAAATTTTTTTTATACAAGTTTTGCGACTGGTCACTGGTCAACTGTTTCAAAATGGCTCTGAGCACTATGGGACTTAACTTCTGAGGTCATCAGTCCCCTAGAACTTAGAACTACTTAAACCTAACTAACCTAAGGACATCACAGACATCCATGCCCGAGGCAGGATTCGAACCTGCGAACGTAGCAGCAGCGCGGTTCCAGACTGAAGCGCCTAGAACGGCTCGGCCACTCCGGCCGTCGGTCAAGTGTTTCATAACTCCTGCAAACTTGACGATGCCATTGAAACCTGTGTTGATATTCCGTGTCACTTCATAATCGCTCGGCTATTTTCAGAACAGATTGTGGAAGCAGTGCAATAATCGATTCTTTGCGATTGTTTCAGTTTTCCGCTGTTGGTTCACAACGTCTCTGCTGTCGGTACCTGATATACTTTGGTCGTGTAAAGTTAAGATTCAGCTGTACGAAGTGTACTTCTGGTGTTGTTATTGCACAGAATTTGAAATTTAAAATGTCGAAACGGAAGTATTAAACGTGGAAGAAACGAACATGAGGCTATTCGCAAAGTGTGTGGGTAAGTACAAAATGGTTCAAATGGCTCTGAGCACTATGGAACTTAACATCTGAGGTCATCAGTCCCCTAGAACTTAGAACTAAGTAAACCTAATTAACCAGGATTCGAACCTGCGATCGTAGCAGTCGCGCGGCTCCGGACTGAAGCGCCCAGAACCGCTCGACCACCGCGACCGGCGGGTAAGTACAATGGATTATAAGTACTTAACAGTAAACAATGCCTATCATTTGTAGAAAGCATACAAATGAGTATTATAATTGTTCAGATTACTCAACTGTACGTGTTTAAAAACCAAGTCTCCTGCAATTTTATTTTCTGCCGATAGTTTTCAGTTAATGAAAAAAATATTTTCACCGTGCCATCAAATTTGGTTTACAGGATGACCATAATTACAACTTCTTTGCTGGCAGAATTACTGTTTGAATTATGGTAATTATGAAGATTAGGGTGACGTGCAGAAAGGTGAAGGACATTGTGTGATTCCAGGTTTCAACCACATCTTCATAATTACCACTGTAAAATAATGATGAAGACTCAACTGAAATGCGAACCAATGGTCACTTGCACAACATATCGGTCCGTGTTTCAACCACATCTTTATAACAACCGAATTTTGTCCCTGATTTTCGTCCTCGGATTATGGCAACCCTAGATGTATGTAGCATTCGACTGATTGGTCATGTTAGTTCTTATGCTCAGTTTGAGTGGATGCGAGTAGACATGCAACGTGATTTTCACACACACTGACCTTTTTTTTTGTGATGACACGGTTGGAGAGTGCGACATTCAGTTCTGCAGTGAGTTTTGCAGCTGTCATCCTATAATTTTTTTCACAGTCTTCTTCACGGTCTCGATAGCTCAGAAGGAAGTATCGTCCGCTTTCCCTGTGTCCGGTATAAATCTTCGGTACGGTGCCTCTTGAAACACCAAAGACATCGGCTAACTTGGTTAAGAAAGCACCCACCACACGAGCACCAACAATTAGCCACATTCGAATTCACTTAGTTCCGGCATAATACACTCACAAAAACTACGCAGAACACTGTTCTAACTGCGACTGACATAGCAACGTCGTGCACAGGTGCGGTTCGCGGTCAAATACAACAGCGCAACGGAGGTGGCATCTGCATTTATGCGCAAGCGGGCAGATCTCGCGGGGTTCCCATGTTTTTGTCCAGACCTTGTGTAACACTAGTAAAGATTCGTCAGCGCCAATGACGGAGCTAATTTTAGTCTTGTTAAAAGCGAAAATATTCTTCTTAACTTTTGAAATGCAAATAAGCAAGAGAATGATTTCTTGCATAAAACGACAATTGATGCGGCTTTTAGATGCTTATCCAGGACCTTCCTAAGATCTTTAACTACTCTCTGTTAAGGTAAAAAGTTACCCTTAAGGAGAGTGGGAAGAAAAGTTTTTCAAAAAGGATCGCTGATCAACTTCTGGTGAGATATGAATGTCCCAATTACGACTGCTGACAGATCAGTTTCAGACTCAATTTTTGCCATCTTCTTAGAATGAAGATCATCATTTATGCCTGAGACCGGAGAAGCAATGCCCTTGGGACTGTCAACTGGACGCCATCAACGTACATGTTACAGGAAAAACATACGAGAAATACAACGTAATTCAAGGGCAAATGCAACGGCAGATGGATTAACCCTGACGAATGTTCAAATGGCTCTGAGCACTATGGGACTTAACATCTGAGGTCATCAGTCCCCTAGACTTAGAACTACTTAAACCTAATTAACGTAAGAACAGCACACACATCCAATCCCGAGGCACTGCGACCGTAGCAGCGACGCGGTTCCGAACTGAAGCGCCTAGAAGCGCTCGGTCACAACGGCCGGCTAACCCTGACGAAGTTCTGGGAGCATATTTTTTCACGATTAGTACACCATTACACCGGCGACCCGTCGATATCTGTTTCACAGTTAGATGTCAACCACATTAGTGCACACTCTCACATATTCAGTTATTATTTTCGTAATAGCGAAATTTCGGGATCAGCTGCATCAGACTCGTAGCTGAAATCAAGCACCAGCAAAATGGTCGTTTCCCGTCCATGGCGTTTTTGAGGTCGCCAGTAATTTTAATTAAAGAAGTTGTATTGTGGTGTCTTCGGAATCCCAATAAATATTAATTGTGGATGTGAAAGTGTTAAGGTAGTACACGAGCTGATCATGCACTATATACGTGATGTCAACAATACGGGCGCTTTCTTCTTTTTAACTAAAAAATCACTACAGAAATGAATCTGATGGGCCAAATCCAGCGATTATGGCGGCCATTTTGTACATCCGATTTTCTCCTTCCAGCTGTAACGAGAGATGGCTTAAAGAACGCAACGCACGCTCTTGACTTTAGTGTAGAGCGGTACTGCCCTAATGAAAAACGATTCCCAGTGGCAACTATGGAAACATAATTTTCCAGTGTATCTAGTAAAGTCTTACAAGTCTCTATAAAGAAAACGATCCATTGGTACAAATAGTCATCGGACAGCACTACAGATTCATCTTCGAGCTGTCATGTTCATACTCAATCGGATTTACAGATTTTCAGCCAACAAAACTCTGCAATAGTACAGTACATGTTCACTTTACGACAGACATGAGATGTGATATCATAGACACGTTGTCGTAGCGTTGCAACATGAACTCAATAAACTGTTTCAATATATGTGATAAAACTCGTGGAAAGGCATGAAGCATTTAATTCCTGACACCAGAAACGTGAACGTTTGCATGCTACATCATTAATCGTGGATATCTGTATTTCTTTTTGTATTTGTTTTTGCACTTGTTTACCGAAATCGCTGTATTCTCGCAGAATACTGATGAGAGCGGGGGAATATCTACCATTTTCAGTCGGAGAGGAACGTGGAACAAACTTCACCATTTCCTTAAGGGAAACCATAATACGCGTTGTGGTCTCTCTTGAGTGGAAGAAAATTGACGCAGTTGAGTGAACAGCCGGTCAGGTACCCACACGAATCACCGCGTGTCGCGTCAGTGTTATCAACTAACAGAAGTGTTTCGAAAATTTCTTTTCATCTGTTTAAATCTCTATACAGGGTATCCCAGGAGGAAAGTTCAACATTCAAGAGTATCACAGGAACGTTCATTTGAGGCAGAAAACTTCATATGCACATATGTCCTATTCCGAAAGGTTTTCGAGATAGTCTCACCTTAATTATTCTTGTAGAGAGGGAGATTTAGGGATCGTAGCATATTTCTAAATTTCTTGCAGATAAAGGGTTTTCGAATTTTTCTAAGAACTTTTCATCAGGTAACTACACCTTTCTTGCGGTTCATTTAGATATTTCAAACATCCACAAGGGAACAGAAAAGAAACAGACTAAACCCGATACGAAATACGCTCTGACGTGCACCGACAAGCGGTTTGAGTAGTTGCCTATGGGCCTGGATAATAAAGAACGTGGTAGTAAGGAATTATTGACTGGGCAGACTGATTTGATAGATACAAAATGTGACCTGGATCAGCAATAAATCACGAAAACTGTGGCTTGGAATGACAGGTTGGAAGCACGATCCGCGACAGTTGGACAGTAGCTCTTTGTAAGATACACTGCGACTGCTTTTGTTTCCAGATTGATTAGAATAATATTTCTGAATTTGTGTTAAGAATAGTGATTACAGGTGACAGTGTTTTCCATATGAACAACAATGAAACTTGAGGAGCCATGGGTGGCCGAAACGGCCTCTGGACTCACCAGAATCCCCGAACTTGACCTCGACGCGACCTTCCGTAGGAACTCGTCCGCCAACCAGCCTCACCTTCATCTTGTGCTTCGTAGCGTCCTGCAACAGAAAGTTGATGTATTTACTATCTCTGGAGGGCAGCACTACTACAATTGCTTATGGATGCAAAAGCCAGAGTAATTGTTAAAGCTCACAAAAAGGTCACCCAAGTTTTGTAAGAGAGCGTGTCAAGGTTCCCATAAACTAATATTAAATAAGCAGAAGAACGAGCGGCAGCTACAGTACAAAAATGCAATGTTGGGCCCTCGCCCAAAGCTCAAGATGACGCCGGACGGTCTTACAATTAGAAAGAGTAAACAGTCTATAGGAGGCTCCAGCATAGAGAACTTCAACTTCGCACAGCACCACGTCACGTAGTCAAGTCCATTGGTTGTGTGACAGCTTGGCTACCACAACTAACTGGTATTTAAGACACATTTACCATTTCTTACAAATCCAGTTTTGACCGCACCGTGACCCATACATCCTCGAGGACATTGATACAGGTGCTGTTCCTCTTGCTCCTACTTTCCAATCACTCTCCACATTATTAATACACTCCTGGAAATGGAAAAAAGAACACATTGACACCGGTGTGTCAGACCCACCATACTTGCTCCGGACACTGCGAGAGGGCTGTACAAGCAATGATCACACGCACGGCACAGCGGACACACCAGGAACCGCGGTGTTGGCCGTCGAATGGCGCTAGCTGCGCAGCATTTGTGCACCGCCGCCGTCAGTGTCAGCCAGTTTGCCGTGGCATACGGAGCTCCATCGCAGTCTTTAACACTGGTAGCATGCCGCGACAGCGTGGACGTGAACCGTATGTGCAGTTGACGGACTTTGAGCGAGGGCGTATAGTGGGCATGCGGGAGGCCGGGTGGACGTACCGCCGAATTGCTCAGCACGTGGGGCGTGAGGTCTCCACAGTACATCGATGTTGTCGCCAGTGGTCGGCGGAAGGTGCACGTGCCCGTCGACCTGGGACCGGACCGCAGCGACGCACGGATGCACGCCAAGACCGTAGGATCCTACGCAGTGCCGTAAGGGACCGCACCGCCACTTCCCAGCAAATTAGGGACACTGTTGCTCCTGGGGTATCGGCGAGGACCATTCGCAACCGTCTCCATGAAGCTGGGCTACGGTCCCGCACACCGTTAGGCCGTCTTCCGCTCACGCCCCAACATCGTGCAGCCCGCCTCCAGTGGTGTCGCGACAGGCGTGAATGGAGGGACGAATGGAGACGTGTCGTCTTCAGCGATGAGAGTCGCTTCTGCCTTGGTGCCAATGATGGTCGTATGCATACGACCGAGGCACACAGGGCCAACACCCGGCATCATGGTGTGGGGAGCGATCTCCTACACTGGCCGTACACCACTGGTCGTCGAGGGGACACTGAATAGTGCACGGTACATCCAAACCGTCATCGAACCCATCGTTCTACCATTCCTAGACCGGCAAGGGAACTTGCTGTTCCAACAGGACAATGCACGTCCGCATGTATCCCGTGCCACCCAACGTGCTCTAGAAGGTGTAAGTCAACTACCCTGGCCAGCAAGATCTCCGGATCTGTCCCCCATTGAGCATGTTTGGGACTGGATGAAGCGTCGTCTCACGCGGTCTGCACGTCCAGCACGAACGCTGGTCCAACTGAGGCGCCAGGTGGAAATGGCATGGCAAGCCGTTCCACAGGACTACATCCAGCATCTCTACGATCGTCTCCATGGGAGAATAGCAGCCTGCATTGCTGCGAAAGGTGGATATACACTGTACTAGTGCCGACATTGTGCATGCTCTGTTGCCTGTGTCTATGTGCCTGTGGTTCTGTCAGTGTGATCATGTGATGTATCTGACCCCAGGAATGTGTCAATAAAGTTTCCCCTTCCTGGGACAATGAATTCACGGTGTTCTTATTTCAATTTCCAGGAGTGTAGAATGAAACACAACGATCACAACATATCGCACAAGCCTCTGTTGCAAAGAAACACGACACAGCGCCTGGTCACGGCTTCATCACATACCACCACCTTTAGGAAAGTGCTTTCTCCGTCCCAGAAACCTTTGATAGCCCACATAACACCGTTTTCTTTATTGGTTTCTATCATGAGCTATGGAAGACCTCAAACTTTCTCCTTTCCCTAAAACCAAACTAGTCTCCTAGTGGAACTTCTTCCTACTGATCTATCAACCTTACTACAATCTAGGTCCTTGAATCCATCCTACACCTGGTCCACCTTCTAAACCAAAACACAACCAACGCCGACCTTCCTTCCTTCTTATCCATAAACAAAGAAAGACCCTACAACAGTGTACGTTATTGTGGCGTCTAGTTCCAACTCAACTGTTAAACGTACCTAATTGCATCCTTTCTATCTAACTGTTCATTGTATGTAACAATAAACAACACTCACTCACACATTTTCCATCTAACTGCAGACATGCTCCAAGGATCCATCCTGTCACCTCTCTTTTATCTTCTAGACATAACCGACGTTCTTTAACCATTATCTTCTGTGTAACTATTTGGATGCGCTGACGATACCACTTTCCTTGCTGTCCATACCACCCTCTATCCGACATTAATTATAAAAAAGCACACGAGCTTTATATCCTCAAAAGCTCATGCTCACAATCCATAGCCCTCAAATTCACGTAGCTAAGCACTCAAACACTTTGTACTAACACTCAGTGTAAGACGAACACCCACCTATTAACTATCCTTACGAAAGCCCACAATAGGCTAAAAGTTTTAGCATGCCCTCAAAACCCTTAGGGACCTTCAAATCTGCCTCACTTTCCTTATCTGTTTACCCTCCCTTTGTTGAATGCTATACCAGCTTCTAAAGTTCCCACTGCTCCTGAAAGACTTGGAATACTTTCGCTATTCCTGTCAACCGCAAAATCGAATCAAAATACCGTACTATATTTCCCATCCAAAAGAACCCGCGCCTGCTGCAGTGCCTCTGCCATCTCGTCCCACATTCTTTAAATCTCCGCACACTCTGCCTACTTTCCTAGGATCATGGAAACCATCTTCCCGTCCTAGACCATGAAATCACTCCTGAGATCTACACAGATTAGCAGTTATAACCTTCCACACCTATTCCACACTAAGTCCCCAATCTGCAATTTCTCTACACAAATTCTTGGAGTGTTTTACATGCGTCAGCGGTGTAGGGTTTGCACAGGATCGATCCAAGGCCTGAGCCCAGCACAGATATTACGAACTGTAGACATTCCAGCTTCATCTCAGGCAAGGGATGTCCTATCGTCGAGATGGGAGCGGATGAGGCGGACACGTGACATCGGCTCCCATGCTCAAGTTGGGTGAACAAGAGGCGGTAACGCCCTGGAAACGTTGAGCAGCACCGCCCAGATGTACCCGGGGCTGTCCGTAGAATCAAAAACCTCCCTCACTAATAGCAGGAGCTGATCCTCGGTCGAACTACCGTTCTAAAATCTGAATGCTGCTCTGTCGAATGACCCTTCTAAAACCCGAAAGACTGCTCGGATACTATCGCCTCGATAGTGACGTGACGCCTCCTCCTCTTGAGATACACCGTCTCGAAGACTTTCGATAGGCCTGCTAACAAGGTTTAAGCCTGTAATTTTGTGCTTGTCGCAGGTCTTTGCTAGTGATCGGTATGGCCACTATCTCTTCATGTTTCCACGCTAACCGATAGCGTATGGTTCTGAAAATATCGTTGAACATACTAAACAGAAGTGCAGCAGCATCAATAACCCCCATTCGCCTCTGCTCCGCTTACGCACTGATGTGACAAAAGTCATGGGATAGCGGTAGTATCGCGTACACAAGGCACATAAGGGCGATGCATTGGCGCAGCTTTGATTTTTACTCAGGTAATTCATGTGAAAAGGATTCAGAAGAGACTCTGGCCGTACGACGGGAATTAACAAACTTTGATAACTGGAGCTAGATGCATGGGACATTCCATTTCGGAAATAGTTAGAGAATTCAGTATTCCGAGATCTGCAGTGTCAAGATTATGCCAAGAATATAAATGTCAGGCATAACCTCACACCACAGACATCGCAGTGGACGACGTCCTTCACTCAACGACCGAGAGCAGCAGCGTTTACGTAGATCTTTTTGTGCTAAGAGACAAACAACACTGCGTGAAATAAATGCAGAATAAATGTAGAACGTACGACGAACGTATCTGCTAGGGCAGTGCGGCAAAATTTGTCGTTAATGAGCTATGGCAGCAGACGACCGACAAGAGTACCTTTGCTAAAAGCACGACGTTTCTCGAATCGTCTCTCCTGGGCTCGTGACCACATCGGTTGGAAAACCGTGACCTTGTCACATGAGTCCAGATTTCAGTTGGTAAGAGGTGATGGTAGGGTTAGAGTGTAGCGCAGACCCTAAGAAGCCATAGGTACAGATTGTCAACAAGGCACTATGCAAGTTGGTGGTGGCTCCATAATAGTGTGGGCTATGTTTATATGGAATGGACTGGGTCCTCTGGTCCAACTGAACCGATAATTGACTGGAAATAGGTATGTTTGTCTACTTGGAGACCATTTGCAGCCATTCATGGACCTTTTGTTCCAAAACAACGATGGAATTTTTATATATGACAATGTGCAATGTCTCTGTGCCACCATCGTTCGCTGTTGGTTTGAAGAACGTTCTGGACATTCGAGTGAATGTTATGGACACCCAGATCGCCCGATATGGATTCCATCGAACATTTATGGGACATGATCGAGACGTCATTTCGTGCACAAAATCCTGGACCGATAACACTTTCGCTGATATGGACGGCTATAGAGGCAGCATGGTTCATTATTTCTGCGGGGGACTTCCAACGACTTGTTGAGTCCATGCCACGTCGAGTTGCTGCGATACACCGGACGAAAGGTGGTCAGTACTCCGCATGCCACCTTACGGTTTGTGACGGAGGGCATTTTGTGTACTGGGTGTCATTTCCACCTTTTTCTGTTCCAGTAGCGTATGGCTCTTGGAAGAATGACAGCTGGTAAGCCTACACGTGGACTCGACTCCCTAATTTTATCTTAACGAACTTTTCGAGAGAGATAAGTAGGAGGAAAAAATACACTGGTTGACTCTTCTAGGGATGTACGCTCTCGAAACTTCAACAGTACATCATAACATGTGATGATGTGTGACTGCTGTGTACGGACGCAGGAGGAGCTGGCCACTGTTCGCGAACAGCTGAGCGTGTTGATGGCCTCGGTCAGCCGTCTTCAGGCTGCTGCCTCGGAGTGTAGCGGCAGTGGGGAGTCTGGTGCGTCGCATGGTACACCCCAGGTGTTACATGCTTCACCCACTGTCCCTGCTGTCGAGACATCTTCGCGGGTACCGGGCGCGGTTGGGCCACCCTCTCCCCAAGGGGAGTGGCGGGTTCAGCGGGGTGGAATCAGAGCTAAATATTTGTGGTATCGTTCCTAGAACCGATCGCGGTCCTCTGGTTTGGAGCCGAGTGGAAGGCTTAAACCAGAGGCTCAGACGATTCTGCGGAGATCTGGGGTGCAAATTTCTCGACCTCCGCTATCGGGTGGAGAAATGTAGGGTCCCCCTGAATAGGTCAGGCGTGCACTACACGCCGGAAGCGGCTACAAGCGTGTGGAGTGCACATGGGTTTTTTTTAGGTTAGAGAATTCCCTCCCTAGGCCCGACAAGACGCCTCCTGAGACGCGGCAAGGTAGGAGCAGGCAAAATGCAACGGGGAATAACAATATTAATGTGCTAATAGTAAACTGCAGGAGCGTCTATAGAAA
Organism: Schistocerca serialis cubense; assembly: GCF_023864345.2. NCBI lineage: Eukaryota > Metazoa > Arthropoda > Insecta > Orthoptera > Acrididae > Schistocerca > Schistocerca serialis. Next base: position 235,761,253 of record NC_064641.1, on the reverse strand, counting down.
TGTCCCAAAACTACTCTCATTAATAAACGGTCACAACGCCCATATAGTACTAGAGACAGAAAGTTGGCTGAAACCAGACGTAAACAGTAACGAAATCCTAAACTCAGATTGGAATGTATACCGCAGAGACAGGCTGGACAATGCAGGGAGAGGGGTGTTTATAACGATAAGAAGTGCAATAGTATCGAAGGAAATTGACGGTGATCCGAAATGTGAAATAATTTGGGTGAAGGTTACTGTTAAAGCAGGCTCAGACATGGTAATTGGATGTCTCTATAGGCCCCCTGGCTCAGCAGCTGTTGTGGCTGAACACCTGAAGGATAATTTGGAAAATATTTCGAGTAGATTTCCCCACCATGTTATAGTTCTGGGTGGATATTTTAATTTGCCGGATATAGACTGGGAGACTCAAACGTTCATAACGGGTGGCAGGGACAAAGAATCCAGTGAAATTTTTTAAAGTGCTTTATCTGAAAACTACCTTGAGCAGTTAAACAGAGAACCGACTCGTGGCGATAACATATTAGACCTTCTGGTGACAAACAGCCCCGAACTATTTGAAACAGTTAACGCAGAACAGGGAATCAGCGATCATAAAGCGTTTACTGCATCGATGATTTCGGCTATAAATAGAAATATTAAAAAAGGTAGGAAGATTTTTCTGTTTAGCAAAAGTGACAAAAAGCAGATTACAGAGTACCTGACGGCTCAACACAAAAGTTTTGTCTCAAGTACAGATAGTGTTGAGGATCAGTGGACAAAGTTCAAAACCATCGTACAATGTGCGTTAGATGAGTATGTGCCAAGCAAGATCGTAAGAGATGGAAAAGAGCCACCGTGGTACAACAACCGAGTTAGGAAACTGCTGCGGAAGCAAAGGGAACTTCACAGCAAACATAAACATAGCCAAAGCCTTGCAGACAAACAAAAATTACGCGAAGCGAAATGTAGTGTGAGGAGGGCTATGCGAGAAGCGTTCAATGAATTCGAAAGTAAAGTTCTATGTACTGACTTGGCAGAAAATCCTAAGAAATTTTGGTCTTATGTCAAAGCGGTAGGTGGATCAAAACAAAATGTCCAGACACTCTGTGACCAAAATGGTACTGAAACAGAGGATGACAGACTAAAGGCCGAAATACTAAATGTCTTTTTCCAAAGCAGTTTCACAGAGGAAGACTGCACTGTAGTTCCTTCTCTAGATTGTCGCACAGATGACAAAATGGTAGATATCGAAATAGACGACAGATGGATAGAGAAACAATTAAAATCGCTCAAAAGAGGAAAGGCCGCTGGACCTGATGGGATACCAGTTCGATGTTACACAGAGTACGCGAAGGAACTTGCCCCCTTCTTGCAGCGGTGCACCGTAGGTCTCTAGAAGAGCGTAGCGTTCCAAAGGATTGGAAAAGGGCACAGGTCATCAATGTTTTCAAGAAGGGACGTCGAACAGATGTGCAGATCTATAGACCTATATCTCTAACGTCGATCAGTTGTAGAATTTTGGAACACGTATTATGTTCGAGTATAATGACTTTTCTGGAGACTAGAAATCTAGTCTGTAGGAATCAGCATGGGTTTCGAAAAAGCCGGTCGTGTGAAACCCAGCTCGCGCTATTCGTCCACGAGACTCAGAGGGCCATAGACACGGGTTCACAGGTAGATGCCGTGTTTCTTGACTTCCGCAAGGTGTTCGATACAGTTCCCCACAATCGTTTAATGAACAAAGTAAGAGCATATGGACTATCAGACCAATTGTGTGATTGGTTTGAAGAGTTCCTAGTTAACAGAACGCAGCATGTCATTCTCAATGGAGAGAAGTCTTCCGAAGTAAGAGTGATTTCAGGTGTGCCGCAGGGGAGTGTCGTAGGATCGTTGCTATTCACAATATACATAAATGACCTTGTGGATGACATCAGAAGTTCACTGAGGCTTTTTGCGGATGGTGCTGTGGTATATCGAGAGGTTTTAACATGGAAAATTGTACTGAAATGCAGGAGGATCTGCAGCGAATTGACGCATGGTGCAGGGAATGGCAATTGAATCTCAATGTAGAAAAGTGTAATGTGCTGCAAATACATAGAAAGATAGATCCCTTATCATTTAGCTACAAAATAGCAGGTCAGCAACTGCAAGCAGTTAATTCCATAAATTATCTGGGAGTAGGCATTAGGAGTGATTGAAAATGGAATGATCATATAAAGTTGATCGTCGGTAAAGCAGATGCGAGACTGAGATTCATTGGAAGAATCCTAAGGAAATGCAATCCGAAAACAAAGGAAGTAGGTTACAGTACGCTTGTTCGCCCACTGCTTGAATACGGCTCAGCAGTGTGGGATCCGTACCAGATAGGGTTGATAGAAGAGATAGAGAAGATCCAACGGAGAGCAGCGCGCTTCGTTACAGGATCATTTAGAAATCGCGAAAGCGTTACGGAGATGATAAACTCCAGTGGAAGACTCTGCAGGAGAGACGCTCAGTAGCTCGGTACGGGCTTTTGTTGAAGTTTCGAGAACATACCTTCACCGAAGAGTCAAGCAGTATATTGCTCCCTCCTACGTATATCTCTCGAGGAGACCATGAGGATAAGATCAGAGAGATTAGAGCCCACACAGAGGCATACCGACAATCCTTCTTTCCACGAACAATACGAGACTGGAATAGAAGGGAGAACCGATAGAGGTACGCAGGGTACCCTCCGCCACACACCGTCAGGTGGCTTGCGGAGTATGGATGTAGATGTAGATGTAGAACATGGTGCAAAATGCCTTTATTGCAGCGTCTGCCATTGAGTTGGCGGAGCGCCTCCGTCACGCTTTCGCGCCTACTAAATGTACCTTTAACGAAACGTGGTCCCTTCTTTGAATCTTCTCTATTTCCTCTATCACTCCTGTCCGGTACGGATCCCACACTGGCGAGTAATATTGTAGTATCAGGGGTTGAACGAGTGTTTTGTATGCTACTTCCTTTGTTATTGTACTACATTTCCAGTGTATCTGAGTCTGGTACCTGCATTACTTGCGATTAATTTTATGTTGTAGTGCCACTTCAGACACTCCTTACGCATACTCCTACATACCTTGTGGAAGTAACTGATTCAGAAATTGTTGCGCAGTTATGTAATCATAAAATAAAGGTCCTTCAATTTATGTATTCGCAGTACTTTACAAGACGCTCCTTACGCATAGTCCTACATACCTTGTGGAAGTAACTGATGCAGAGATTGTTGCACAGTTATGTAATCATAAAATAAAGGATCCTTCAATTTATGTATTCGCAGTACTTTACATCTGTTTACGTCGAAGGTTAATTGGCGCTCCTTGCACCATCTGTCGATCGTCTGGTCTTCCTACATTTCACTACACGTTTCCACCGTCTCAACTTCTCTGTGTACAACAGCATCATCCGCGAATAGCCTTATGGAATTTCCGACGTTATCTACTAGGTCATTTATATATATATTGTGAAACGTAATGGCTCTATAACACTCCCCTGGGACATTTCCGAAGTCAGTTCCGCCTAAGGGCTTCTCTCCGTTGATAATGAGATGCTGTGTTCTGTTTGCTAGACATTCTTCAATCCCGTCACACAGTCTATGATGATCTATGCGCTCATATTTTGTTCCTTACGTGGCAGTGTCGAACAGTATCGAATGCCTCTCGAAAGTTAAGGAACATAGTATCTAACACGGGCGCCTGTATCTACTGCTTTCTGCGTCTCGTGGACGAACAAAGTAGGAGGGGTTTCAAACGACCGGTGTTTTCGGAAGCCATGTTGATTGCTGTAGAGAAGATTTTCGGTCACCAGACATGTCATACTGTGCGAGCGTTTATGTTACAAAATTTTACAACAGCCTGAACGTCAGTGATAAAGGCCTATGGTTTTGCGTCTGCGTTCGACGACGCTTCTTCAAAACGGGAACGGGTTGTGCTTTTCTCCAATCATGTACTCCGCCGCTAGAAGAGGAGCAAGTTCTTTCGCACGGTCTGTCAAGAATAATTATCGAATTGGTATCAAGTTAGGTCCAGTGACCCTTCCTCTGTTGAGCGATTTGAGTTGCTTTTCTGTCCCTCGGTCGCTTAAATCGATGTATACTACTTTGTCGTCCGTGCGACTATTTAAAGGAGAAACTACTGTGTGAGCTTCCTCTGTGAAACACTTTTGGAAAAAGACGTTTAGTTTTTCGGCCCTGTCAAGCTGGTAGCTAGAGTTATACTTTCGTGTCCATTGAATGATTCACGCACAGTCCTCATTACACTAATTTTAGCTACGGTTACGTACCATTTATCTGTGAATCTTCGTCTACATTTAAATTTGCAGTGAAGCTCTCTTTGCTTTCGTAGCAGCTTCCTAACGTGGTTGTCAAACCATGATGGGTCTTTTCCATTCCTCACAATTCTGTTCGGTACATACTTGCTTAAAGCGTATCGTATGATGCTCTTGAACTTTATCCATCGATGCTCAGCGTTGTCAGTGCTGGACACAAAATTTTCGTGATGACCTGTTAGGTCGCTCATGCTAAACAGAAAGATCTTCCTGCCTTTCTTTGTATTCGTACTTATACCCGTATTCAGTGATGCTGCAAAGACCTTATGATCACTGACTCCCACTTTATACGCTAACTGAATCGAAAAGTTCGGGTTTGCCCGTCGCCGGCAGGTCTAAGATGTTATTTCACGAATCGGTTCTCTGATTAACTGCTGAAGGTATTTTTCGGATAACGTACTTGAAACAATTTCTCATTATTGTCTGTCTCTACTACCCGTCCTCATAACTTGAGTCTCCCTAAAGTATAACATGATCAGGTAAATTATGCGAAATATTCTCCACATTTCCCTCAACTGTTCCGCCGAGGCGTTGGGTATATAAAGCATCCGATGGCTAAGTCTGATCCACCTTTAACACTTCAAACTATTTCGCATTCTGATACTAATGTTACTAGTTATTATCGTACATTTCATTGCTATAAACACGCCTTCACCAGCAGCGTTCAACCTATCTTTGTGATAAATATTCCAATCAGAGTTTAGAATTTCATTGCTATCATCCTCTGGTTCCAGCCGGCTATCTCGCCCCAGTATTATGTGGGGACCTCTCGATAGCTACACCTGCACTTAATTAATACTATCTTCACATTTTCTTTCTCCGATCTGCTATGACGAATGCTACTCTGTCTGGACTCATAATGCATCTCATCGGGTCTGTGGAGGGATTTCTCTAACCTAAAAAACCCAAATGTGTACGCCACATGTACTCCTCTACCCTGGAAGCCGCTTCCTTCCTGTAATGCGTGCTTGACCTATTAAAGGAGTACCATACAATTCTCAAACGGGTAGCGAAGGTCGAAAAATTTGCATCCGATACCGTCGCAGAATCGTCTGAGCCTCTGGTTTAGACCTTCCGTACTGCTCCAAACCAGAGGACTGCGATCAGTTCGTGGAACGATGCTGCGAAGCGATAGCTCTACTTCCACCCCGCTGGAAGCCATCCACCCGTGGAAACTGAGGACGGTCTCTGAACTTAGGCGGCAGGCGTCATTCGTGCCTACACGAGGCACGATTTGCAACTGTATGCAGCCAAAGCGCTCAATCGCTGCCGGTCGAGCCTCCTCCGCAAGTCCTACCAAGATCCTGCCTCCCCCCCCTCTCCCCCCCCCCCAGCCCACTCATCCCGCGCACAGACTGGACACTGGCCTTCTTTCCCGAACTGCTCGTTATTTTCCGGAGGGGCTCCCTCTGTCACGTGCCTAACACTGGTGTCATTTAGCCGGCGCGAAAGGCGATACTAGTAAAGAAAATGAAAAGCGCAAGCTGCTGTACAAACACCAGCCCACTGAAGCAAGTGGACACAGCACACAGGAAGACAACGTACTGACAGTGTGCAGGATGAAGAAAATTTTGAAAAAATAATTGAAACAGCTAGAAAAGCTATTTTTCGCTTATTGTTGTTGTGGTCTTCTGTCCTGAGACTGGTTTGATGCAGCTCTCCATACTACTCTATCCTGTGCAAACTTCTTCATCTCGCAGTACCTACTGCAGCCTACATCCTTCTGAATCTGCTTAGTGTATTCATCTCTTGGTCTCCCTCTACGATTTTTACCCTCCACGCTGCCCTCCAATACTAAATTGGTGATCCCTTGATGCCTCAGAACATGTCCTACCAACCGATGCCTTCTTCTAGTGTGCCACAAATTTCCCTTCTCCCTAATTCTATTCAATACCTCCTCATTAGTTATGTGATCTACCCATCTAATCTTCAGCATTCTTCTGTAGCACCACATTTCGAAAGCTTCTATTCTCTTCTTGTCCAAACTATTTATCGTCCCTGTTGCGCTCCCATACATAGCTACAATCCATACAAATACTTTCAGAAATGACGTCCTGACACGTAAATCTATACTCGATGTTAACAAGTTTGTCTTCTTCAGAAACGCTTTCCTTGCCATTGCCAGTCTACATTTTATATCCTCTCTACTTCGACCATCGTCAGTTATTTTGCTCCCCAAACAGCAAAACTCCTCTACTACCTTAAGTGTCTCATTCCCTAATCTAATTCCCTCAGCATCACCCGATTTAATACGACTACATTCCATTATCCTCGTTTTGCTTTTGTTGATGTTCATGTTATATCCTCCTTTCAAGACACTGTCCATTCCGTTCAACCGCTCTTCCAAGTCCCTTGCTGTCTCTGACAGAATTACAGTGTCATCGGCGAACCTCAAAGTTTTTATTTCTTCTCCATGGGCTTTAATTCCTACTCCGAATTTTTCTTTTGTTTCCTTTACTGCTTGCTCAATGAACAGATTGAATAACATCGGGGATAGGCTACAACCCTGTCTCACTCCATTCCCAACCATAATAGCGTTTGTATTTAAGATAGATTTTGACTGCATTTCAACTTCAGACGCCAGTGGCGGCGATGAATAGGTGAGTAGTGTGGTGAGCCGGGGGAGGGTAGGCGGGGGGTGGGGGAGGGGGGAAGAACCTCTGACTGCTGCTTTAGAGCAGCACCGTTCGGAGTTTTATTATCCCTGCTTTAGAACAACCGATACCGATGTGACGGGCAGTGGGGAATGAGTTATAGAATCGTCTACCACCCCCCCTCCCCGCCCCCCATTTTCCGCGGTCCCGGTTCCCCGTCCATCTCTACAATTTAATATTAATCAGCGCTGCAGAACTAATAAAACGGTATAAACACTGCGGTCAGTCATCCCACGTTCTTGTCTGACTCTCCCAACAGACACGTCTGATTGGTGACAATCTGTAGAAATAATTCGCTTGTAATACAAACGTATGTCTAATGGCAGTGTCTAGTTGGCGGAAGGGGCTTTGTGGCGAAAGGGACTTTGTGACCCAGCTGCCATGTTTTTTCTTTTCTTTTTTTCGTTCAAACTGACTGAGATCTCTGTTAGTAAAGTTGCCGTGGGGGGGGGGGGGGGCACATTGATCGGAATGAGATTGTTTCGAACGACGTCAGGGTTTCAACGGCTGACTGACAACGGTATTGTACGTGCCGGTGGATTCTACGATGGTATGGCGCGACTACCGTGCCCACTGCCGGGGTCCTTACCTGGGCGGACGGCCGTCTTAAACGACCCGTGGTCACGCGAAGACACTGTGACATCGCAGTTCCATGTACGAGGAATTATTATTGTGTCTTAGGACAAGGGTCCTTCCTTCGAGAAGTTAGTTTCTCGATAGTGCTGGACTTGGTTTTCTGACCCTGCTTTAGTATTGCTTTATTTCAGCGACCAAATTCCATTCCTACCGTAACATCATCACTTTAAGGTAAGATTAGACGGAAAAATCGTGTACATCGTCTCTGTAAATAAAGCAGTCACCAATCCCAATGTTGTTTTGAACACAACAAAGCTTTATTAGTCATGGTCCTGTTGGAGAAAGCGTGTCGTTGCCTTCTTCACACCTTTTGTATTGATTTAACCAGCCAGATATAGTGATATAATGTGGATACCGAATCGCGGTGTAACTCGGCCTTTTTCACATCAACAGACATTGCCAGAGGCGAAAAAAAGAAAAAAAAGACTGATAAATGACAGATAAGACTTCTGGGATTGAATGGAGATCGAATATGAGACATTTGGGTTTGAATTCTGGCACTTAACCACTTTTTTCACCGACGGAGTTCTTTAATACACGAAAATAAGCCGGGACGATCAGGAGACTGTGGCTGTGGTGCGGCTGCAAGGTGCGTCTGCGTCTTTTTGCGGCGGATCAGGAAACGAAGGACGTTAACTGCGCCTACCCACACATAATGTCATTGCGTTTGTAAACAGTACTTTGTTGATGCAGTCGTTGTAGCTGTTCTTCAGTCCGTAACATTGTATCCCTGTAGGTAATGCTATTTCGGGGTTGTGTTAAGGACTTCACAGCTTCAGTAACGGCCACGGGGACCGTGAAATCCTCTCCATACTTCATCCCCAACAACAGTCCCCTACTTTAAAATGCTTCTTCATTTTGTCATGTGGGTAGTAATTATACCTTTAGTCTACATCATGTTTCTGGAACAATTTTCAACATACTATCGAAGTTTCTTTGTTAGTCTTTTTTCTTGTACTTTTTGTAATGAACATCTTTGAAATATTTTCTATTTTCTTATGCATTATCATCTCCGTTTTTATTTATAACATAACTGAGGTAATTTACAAACATAAAAAAAATATTAAATTTTGTTGTTGTTAATAAACTTCTTCCGGAAAGAGTAAATTGTTCTGTGTTATTTCTTTTCCGCCACCCTGTTTGAAGAAAGTAAAGTGCACTGCAACTTCCTTCCATGTAGGCCTTTCTTTATATTCATCACAAATGAAACGGTGATTTAATGAGTTGAGGGTAGTGCATTTAGGACATACAACTGTTGCACTGAACCCTACTGCGAAAAATTTTTCATCACTACTAACAACATTATTTATGACTCTGTAACGTGCCACTGGCACATCTGTTGTTAGTATTTTATTATTTATGTTTTACATATTGCTTACCAATTGTTGTTGGGGTATTTTACTTCCATCTTAATTCGGTTTTCGTTTGATTTTAACCTGTCCACTATATACTGTTAGTGCCTATTGTTTTTTCGCTCTATGATATATGTTAAGAAGCTTATTTCTAAGTACACGTGCCTTACGTGTTTCAAGTTGTTATTTATACTGCTAGAAAATCTATCGATGTCTACATGCTTTAGAATGTGAGAAGCTCAAATAAAGCAGCAGTGATGCTGTTCGAACGGCTCTCAATGAGCTGGACTGGTTTTTTGATGAAGATGGCCGTACTTTTTCCGAATGTCTGGCTGTACAGGGAGGCTGCGGACTGTGCGTACACCAGATTCGGATAAACGGGTTCTACAGGATATTGAGACGAAGCCTAGTACAAGCTCCAGGCAAGTGCCCCCCCCCCCCCCCCCCCCCCAAACACGTTCGTCTGAAAGGACACAAATTCTCAAAAAGGGCTTGAAATGTTGTGTGATGTATTTTGTGTCTGTGAAGGTACCTGTTTTGGTATAGCCGTGCTGTCTCCCGACCTTTTCACCTGATTGACCGTACACAAACACTATCTCGACTTGTCCCTGACGTGATTACCGGACCATTCCGGTGGTTACAGTACGCTGCGTCAGTCACACAGCCTGCAACACACAAGGAACACACGGCACGTGGTCAGAGGAACTGTCATTCGTTAGCGCCATCTACCGTGGCAATGGCATTTCCTGACATATGTTCAAAAATGGCTCTAAGCACTATGAGACTTCACATCTGAGGTCATCAATCCTCTAGAACTTAGAACTACTTAAACCTATCTAACCTAAGGACATCACACACATCCATGCCCGAGGCAGGATTCGAACCTGCGACCATAGCAGCAGCGCGGTTCCGGACTGAAGCGCCTAGAACCGCTCGACCACAGCGGCCGGTTGACATACGTTCATAGGATCTTTTTTCCCCACTTGCAGTCGGAAATTCGTCCTTCCAGGCCGGCTGGAATGGCCGAGCGGTTCTAGGCGCTACAGTCGTAGGTTCGAATCCTGCCTCGGGCATGGATGCGCGTGATGTCCTTAGGTTAGTTAGGTTTAAGTAGTTCTAAGTTCTAGGGCACTGATGAACGCAGCAGTTCTATAGTGCGCTGAGCCATTTGAACCATTTGAACCGTCCTTGCAGTCACCCTGTGTAAGTCAAAATTAGAATTATATATTAATACCTTCAGCTGCTAACGGGCGGTGATATATATCAACGGGGACAGGTGAAAATGTGTGCCCCGACCGGGACTCGAACCCGGGATCTCCTGCTTATGTGCCAGACGGTCTATCCATCTGAGCCACCGAGGGCAGAGAGGATAGGGCGACTGCAGGGACTATCTCGCGCATATTATGTCCACACACTTCATTCGTAGTGTCCCACCCCAACACACTCATTACTCGTGGAAGACATTCTTACCAAGTGCCGCAAGAGTTCGGGTATGTGTGCATATAAGGTGAGAATGTGGATCTCGCGGGAGGCGTACGCGAGATACTCCCTGCACTCGCACTATCCTCTGCGCCTTCGGTGGCTCAGATGCACAGAGCGTCTGCCATGTAAGCAGGAGATCAAGGGTTCGAGTCTCGGTCGGGGTACACATTTTCACCTGTCCCCGTTGACATACACTCCTGGAAATTGAAATAAGAACACCGCGAATTCATTGTCCCAGGAAGGGGAAACTTTATTGACACATTCCTGGGGTCAGATACATCACATGATCACACTGACAGAACCACAGGCACATAGACACAGGCAACAGCGCATGCACAATGTCAGCACTAGTACAGTGTATATCCACCTTTCGCAGCAATGCAGGCTGCTATTCTCCCATGGAGACGATCGTAGAGATGCTGGATGTAGTCCTGTGGAACGGCTTGCCATGCCATTTCCACCTGGCGCCTCATTTGGACCAGCGTTCGTGCTGGACGTGCAGACCGCGTGAGACGACACTTCATCCAGTCCCAAACATGCTCAATGGGGGACAGATCCGGAGATCTTGCTGGCCAGGGTAGTTGACTTACACCTTCTAGAGCACGATGGGTGGCACGGGATACATGCGGACGTGCATTGTCCTGTTGGAACAGCAAGTTCCCTTGCCGGTCTAGGAATGGTAGAACGATGGGTTCGATGACGGTTTGGATGTACCGTGCACTATTCAGTGTCCCCTCGACGATCACCAGTGGTGTACGGCCAGTGTAGGAGATCGCTCCCCACACCATGATGCCGGGTGTTGGCCCTGTGTGCCTCGGTCGTATGCAGTCCTGATTGTGGCGCTCACCTGCACGGCGCCAAACACGCATACGACCATCATTGGCACCAAGGCAGAAGCGACTCTCATCGCTGAAGACGACACGTCTCCATTCGTCCCTCCATTCACGCCTGTCGCGACACCACTGGAGGCGGGCTGCACGATGTTGGGGCGTGAGCGGAAGACGGCCTAACGGTGTGCGGGACCGTAGCCCAGCTTCATGGAGACGGTTGCGAATGGTCCTCGCCGACACCCCAGGAGCAACAGTGTCCCTAATTCGCTGGGAAGTGGCGGTGCGGTCCCCTACGGCACTGCGTAGGATCCTACGGTCTTGCCGTGCATCCGTGCGTCGCTGCGGTCCGGTCCCAGGTTGACGGGCACGTGCACCTTCCGCCGACCACTGGCGACAACATCGATGTACTGTGGAGACCTCACGCCCCACGTGTTGAGCAATTCGGCGGTACGTCCACCCGGCCTCCCGCATGCCCACTATACGCCCTCGCTCAAAGTCCGTCAACTGCACATACAGTTCACGTCCACGCTGTCGCGGCATGCTACCAGTGTTAAAGACTGCGATGGAGCTCCGTATGCCACGGCAAACTGGCTGACACTGACGGCGGCGGTGCACAAATGCTGCGCAGCTAGCGCCATTCGACGGCCAACACCGCGGTTCCTGGTGTGTCCGCTGTGCCGTGCGTGTGATCATTGCTTGTACAGCCCTCTCGCAGTGTCCGGAGCAAGTATGGTGGGTCTGACACACCGGTGTCAATGTGTTCTTTTTTCCATTTCCAGGAGTGTATATCAACGCCCGTTAGCAGCTGAAGGCATTAATATAATTCTAATTTCGTTTTAGACGGTTGCTGGTCATCAATGGTGTCTGTTCTTTCAGACATGTCTGAAAGAACAGACAACATATCCATATAATTTTACTGTATAAGTCAGATGATGACGGCAAATGATCCCTTCAGTGCAAATGCACACCAAGCTCAAAGTCTTACAGAATCGGCGAGATGTCGCAATTAATGAGGCTAATGAGCAGGGGCACAACATCAGTGGTGTTTGGTATAAGTTGAAACTTTGGATCTGACGGGAGGTGTGATAGGATAGTCCGTGTGGTCGTGATGACCACTGTGTCCGGATGGTGTAATGGTCAGCGCATTTACCTAGTAAGCAGGAGACCTGGGTTTGAATCCCGGTCTCCGGTCTGGCACGAATTTTTAGCTTGCTAATGTCTTTAATTCCTTTGTATCTTGACGATAACTCCTACCTGCTACACTACTGGTCAGTAAAATTGCTACACCGAGAAGAAATGCAGATGATAAACGGGTATTCATTGGACAAATATATTATACTAGAACTGACATGTACATTTTCACGCAATTTGGGTGTGTAGATCCTGAGAAATCAGTACCCAGAACAATCACCTCTGGCCGTAATAACGGCCTTGATACGCCTGGCCATTGAGTCAAACAAAGCTTGGATGGCTTGTACAGTACAGCTGCTCGTTCAGCTTCAACACGATACCACAGTTCATCAACAGTAGTGACTGGCGTATTATGACAAGCCAGTTGCTCGGCCACCATTGACCAGACGTTTTCAGTTGGTGAGAGATCTGGAGAATGTGCTGGCCAGGGCAGCAGTCGAACATTTTCTTTATTCAGAAAGGCCCGTACAGGACCTGCAACATGCGGTCGTGAATTATCTTGCTGAAATGTAGGGTTTCGCAGGGATCGAATGACGGGGGCAGCCACGGGTCGTAACACATCTGAAATGTAACGTCCACTGTTGAAAGTACCGTCAATGCGAACAAGAGGTGACCGAGACGTGTAACCAATGGCACCCCATACCATCACGCCGGCTGAGACGCCAGTATGGTGATGACGAATACACGCTTCCAATGTGCGTTCGCCGCGGTGTCGCCAAACACAGATGCGACCATCATGATGCTGTAAACAGAACCTGGATTCATCCGAAAACATGACATATTGCCATTCGTGCACCCATGTTCGTCGTTGAGTACACCATCGCACGCGCTCCTGTCTGTGATGCAGCGTCAAGGGTAACCGCAGCCATGGTCACTGAGCTGATAGTCCATGCAGCTGCAAACGTCATCGAACTGTTCGTGCAGATGGTTGTTGTCTTGCAAACGTCCCCATCTGTTGACTCAGGGATCGAGACGTGGCTTCACGATCCGTTACCACCATGCGGATAAGATGACTGTCAACTCGACTGCTAGTGATACGAGGCCGTTGGGCTCCAGCACGGCGTTCCGTATTACCCTCCTGAACCCACCGATTCCATATTCTGCTAACAGTCACTGGATCTCGACCAACACAAGCAAGAATGTCGCGATATGATAAACCGCCTTCGCGATAGGCTACAATCCGACCTTTATCAAAGTCGGAAACGTGATGGTACGCATTTCTGCTCCTTACACGAGGCATCACAACAACGTTTCACCAGGCAACGCCGGTCAACTGCTGTTTGTGTATGAGAAATCGGTTGGAAACTTTCCTCATGTCAGCACGTTGTAGGTGTCACCACCGGCACCAAGTTGTGTGAATGCTCTGAAAAGCTAATCATTTGCATATCACAGCATCTTCTTCCTGTCGGTTAAATTTCGCGTCTGTAGCACGTCATCTTCGTGGTGCAGCAATTGTAATGGCCAGTAGTGTAATATGTCACGTCCCCACATAGACTCATGCTACTACACTGTTTCCGTACAACCGATTGGCACATAGTCACCACTTGCAGTAGGGGTCAGATCTACAGCGCTCCAAGGTGAGCAGTACGTCGATTTAAGTTCGTAAGCGGATGTTGATCAGAACCTCAGAGCTACCACGTGCACACTGATAACATCCTGCATCAAACAGTAGCCCCCAGCGCCGGCCCAGACAGTGCGCCGGAGACTGACCTTTATCTTGAGGCGCGGCGAGTCTGCGGGCGGCGGCGTGACAGCCGCGTCGCTGCTGCTGCTGGTGGTGCTGGCGGCGCCGCCGAGGCAGACGACGCCGGCCGACTCCGCGACGGTGCAGTCGCTGCTGCCCCAGCCGTCGAAGCGGCACTGCGACAGCAGGCTCTCCTCCCCCGTGCAGTACAGGTTGTCCATCCAGAAGCGCTCCTCTGCATGTAACGTACAACTGTAAATTATTGGATGTGGAGGCAAAATCCTTCAGGCAATCTTTGTATGAGGGGCTTCAACAACTAACGCAACGCTGTTTTTTTTCTCAGCAAATTTAGTTTGAAAAAAAAAAATGTGTAAATTGTTGTAGGACTTCGTGGAATGTTCTCGCTTGAGCCCCTATGGTTTGACGAGGTTCCCATAGCTAGCGGCTCTCCACTTGGCCTTCAAAATGGCGTCTGCAACGGAGGTGTGTTCCAAGCAGAGGGCCGTCATTGAGTTTGTATCAGCGGGAATCAGGGCATCGCAGGTATTGATAGGCTCTTGCAGACTGTCTACAGACACCCAGCAGTGAACGAAAGTACGGTGGGTCGTTAGGCGAGGCGTCTGTCATTATCGCAACAATGTCGCGCAAACCTGTCCGATCCACATCTACATCTACATCCATACTCCACAAGCCACCTGACGGTGTGTGGCGGAGGGTACTTTCAGTACCTCTATCGGTCCTCCCTTCTATTCCAGTCTCGTATTGTTCGTGGAAAGAAAGATTGTCGGTATGCCTCTGTGTGGGCTCTAATCTCTCTGATTTTATCCTCATAGTCTCTTCAAAAATCTGTGTGAAATCTATGGGACTTCACTGCTAAGGTCATCAGTCCCTAAGCTTAAACACTAGTTAACATAAATTATGCTAAGGACAAACACACACACACCCATGCCCGAGGAAGGATCAAACCTCCGCCGGGACCAGCCGTACAGTCCAAGACTGCAGCGCCCCAGACCGCTCGGCTAATCCTCCGCGCGGCCATGGTCTCTTCGCGATATATACGTAGGAGGGAGCTACTGCTTGACTCCTCGGTGAAGGTATGTTCTCGAAACTTCAACAAAAGCCCGTACCGAGCTACTGAGCGTCTCTCTTGCAGAGTCTTCCACTGGAGTTTATCTATCATCTCCGTAGCGCTTTCGCGATTACTAAATGATCCTGTAACGAAGCGCGCTGCTCTCCGTTGGATCTTCTCTATCTCTTCTATCAACCCTATCTGGTACGGATCCCACACCGGTGAGCAGGATTCAAGCAGTGGGCGAACAAGTGTACTGTAACCTACTTCCTTTGTTTTCGGATTGCATTTTCTTAGGATTCTTCCAATGAATCTCAGTCTGGTATCTGCTTTACCGACGATTAATTTTATATGGTCATTCCATTTTAAATCACTCCTAATGCCTACTCCCAGATAATTTATGGAATTAACTGCTTCCAGTTGCTGACCTGCTGTATTGTAGCTAAATGATAAAGGATTTTTCTTTCTATGTATTCGCAGCACATTACACTTGTCTGCATTGAGATTCAATTGCCATTCCCTGCACCATGCGTCAATTAGTTGCAGATCCTCCTGCATATCAGTACAATTTTCCATTGCTACAACCTCTCGATATACTACAGCATCATCCGCAAAAAGCCTCAGTGAACTTCCGATGTTATCCACAAGGTCATTTATATACCGGGTGATCAAAAAGTCAGTATAAATTTGAAAACTTAGTAAACCACGAAATAATGTAGATAGAGAGGTAAAAATTGACACACATGCTTGGAATGACATGGGGTTTTATTAGAACAAAAAAAAAAGTATCGCTAGACGCGTGAAAGATCTCTTGCGCGCGTCGTTTGGTGATGATCGTGTGCTCAGCCGCCACTTTCGTCATGCTTGGCCTCCCAGGTCCCCAGACCTCAGTCCATGCGATTATTGGCTTTGGGGTTACCTGAAGTCCCAAATGTGTCGTGATCGACCGACATCTGTAGGAATGCTGAGAGACAATATCCGACGCCAATGCCTCACCATAACTCCGGACATGCTTTACAGTGCTGTTCACAACATTATTCCTCGACTACAGCTATTGTTGAGGAATGATGGTGGACATATTGAGCATTTCCTGTAAAGAACATCATCTTTGCTTTGTCTTACTTTGAAGCACCACCTGTCGGACATTTTTTGAACGTTTGTATTTTTTTGGTTCTAAGCATGTGTGTCAGTTTGCACCTCTCTATCTACATTATTACGTGATTTATTCAGTTTTCAAATTTATGCTGACTTTTTGATCACCCGGTATATGTGAATAGCAACGGTCGTACAACACTCTTACTTCGGAAGACTTCTCTCCATCGAGAATGACATGCTGCTTTCTGTTACCTAGGAATTCTTCAATCCAATCACACAATTGGTCTGATAGTCCATATGCTCTTACTCTGTTCATTAAACGACTTTGGCGAACTGTATAAACGCCTTGCGCAAGTCAAGAAACATGGCATCTACCTGGGAACCCGTGTCTATTGCCCTCTGAGTCTCGTGGACGAATAGCGCGACACTATCGTCTTTTTCGAAACCCATGCTGATTCCCACAGGCTAGATTTGTAGTCTCCAGAAAAGTCATTATACTCGAATATAATACGTGTTCCAATATTCTACAACTGATCGACGTTAGAGATATAGGTCTATAGTTCTGCACATCTGTTCAACGTCCCTTCTTGAAAACGGGGATGAGCTGTGACCTTTTCCATTCTTTTGGAACGCTACGCTCTTCTATAGACCTACAGTACACCGCTCCAGTGTGCTGGCCGGCCTGACACAAATGTGACTCCAACAGTGTTGGAACGTGTGGTCACTCTCATTCAAGGTGATCGACGGATCACAATCAGACACCTCGCTGCTCAACTGGACGTCCCCGTTGGTAATGTTGACACAGTCGTCCACCCGTTGGGGTACTCAAATCTGCGTGCCCGCTGGGTTTCTCACTTGTTAACCGAACGCCATAAAGAACAACGAAGGACCATATATGAGGAATTGCTTGCGTGTTACGAGGCTGATGCTGGTAATTTTTGTCGAACATCGTCACAGGCGATGAAACATGGGTTCAACACTTCGAACCGGAAACAAAACGGGAATCCATGGCGTGGCGCTACTCCACCTCTCCTCCAAAGAAAAATTTCAGAGCCACACCCTCAGCTGATAAATTCATGAAGACGGTCTTCTGGGACTCTGTTTGATGTCCTCCCTCACGATGCACCGATCAATTCTGAAATGTATTGTGCTACCCTTAGGAAATTGAAGAAAACGGCTACTGCCTGTTTGTCGCCACAAAAACGCAAACGAACTTCTCCTTCACTATGACAAATCAAGACTACACACGAGTCTGCACACCCGAGAGGAGCTCACAAGATTTCATTGGACTGTTTTTTCTCATCCACCGTAAAGCCCGGATCTCGCACCTTCCGACATCCATCTACTTGGCCGAATGAAGGATGCACTCTGCGGGAAGAAGTACGTGGATGATGGGGAGGTTACAGATGCAGCAACATGTTGGCTCCTACGTCGACCAGTAGGTTGATATTATCTGGGCATACAGGCACTCCCAGTAAGGTTTAGTAAGGCCGTAGCACTGAACGGAAGCAATGTTGAAAAACACGGTTTTGAGCCAAAAGAAAGGGGGATAATATGGTGTATTGGAATCCTGAATAAAAGTAACCTGCTTCCAGCAAAGAATGTGTTGCAACGCCCCTCGTACATTGATGTTTAGTGGTCAGCGTGTGTATTGTCGGGCTGTTGATGCCGCAGAGAGTGGTATAAGTCTAGCAGATATCTGAACAAAATGGTAGCATTTAGACTCCATTTTCACCCCCATTTTGGTATTGCAGTTTTACTCAGGCCCGTTTTTTGACGAAACAGTACTGCATAGCAGAGGATAATCTGGATGTATTATCAGACGCATCTTGGTAGGATGTATTATCAGACGCATCTTGGTAAAGCTAATATCCTCCAGAGCAACTCTCTTTTAACGCAATCAGATGTTTCAACGAGCGTTATGAAGGCTATTTAAAGGTAAAGCTCCTCTTCCCTGGATGTCTATGTATTCGTTAGCAATGTATATCATGTCGATTACACTTCATCTAGGTCTGCAACCACCACAATGTTTCTGGCAAAGTCCCTTCACTTATGGCAATAAACGGTTGCAGAGAATTCGACCAAGAATATTACCAACAGTAGCAGTGGGGAATGATATTCTTTTATGTTAGTCAGAGAGATGTTACCGTGGCATTCCGCCTAAAACGATATAATAAAACAGCAACAGCGGATCTTCTACTCGAAGCAGGCCACAAAACTGATAACACAAGAACTGATTTTCAGGTTCAACAGAAAGGGCTCAGAATAAGCATTTTATAAACATTGGAAATTCATAAATATCTTATTGCAGAACATCACCCATCTCTTGACTGAAAAAGTTGCAAATAAATGCGGTTGAGTCCTAACAATAGTCCGCACATCTTCGAAAATCGCTAACATCCTTCACAGATTCACTTTTGCTCCTTCATACTATACATCGCTTACAAACGAGGCGCCTAAGTCCAAAGCAAGTAATTGCTCTTTAGCGCTTTTTGAGAAGATAGAGCGCAAAGTTCAGTTAGTGACAGTCTCTTTGTTGTATTTAATCTGATGTGTGATGCAGTTTCATTGTCTATTCATACCAGCGACTCACTTTGCCGATGTTCAGGATACCATTAAAATACGACGTTGCACTTATCAACTTTGATTTCTGTATTTGAAGCGATAACTGGGCAATAAAAATGAAGTAAGTAGGTACACAATTCTTTTACATTCTCACAAAAATTAGTGCAATAGTATGAAACTTTCTGTCCGCGAAGCGTCTACCTAACTCAGAATCAGTCTCAAAAGCCATACACGACTGTCCATCTGGTTCCGCTTGCTAGCACTGCAGTCGTCTGTGATTAACGTTTCGGTTCTCTTCTTCTTGAAGCAGTTTTACGCAAACTGGATGGTACACTAATGGGATGTAGCACAGCAAGAAGCAAGTTTATGGGCTCGCAGCTGCGTCAAGTTGTTAAAATCCCACCAGCTTTCGACCGAGCTCTCCTTGGCCATTGTGAAGTGAAGATTGACTGCCGTGTCGCCGTAGCCCCGCCCTTATGTAGCCGCGCTGATGGCTGTGACGTCATTGGTACTCTCTTCCTCACCAACTGTGGCAATTTTTTCGTCCCGCGTCCGTCGCGCCCGCTTCATCTTCGCGATGGCCGAGTCCCAGGCTGTACTGAGCTGCAAATCGCCGTCCTTGACGATGGTCTTTTCAAATATTTTTATTTCTACCGCTTCTTTTACGACGCTATCACAAAAGCTCAACCGAGCGAGGTGGCGCAGTGGTTCGACACTGGACTCGCATTCGGGAGGACGACGGTTCAATCCCGCGTCCGGACATCCTGATTTGGGTTCTCCGTGATTTCCTTAAATCGCTCCAGGCAAATGCCGGGATGGTTCCTCTGAAAGGGCACGGCCGACGTCCTTCCCCATCCTTCCCTAATCCGATGAGACCGATGACCACGCTGTCTGGTCTCCTTCCCCAAACAACCAACCAACCAACCAACAAAAGCTCTTCGTCCTCATAATGATAGATGTTCCATCGAATAGAATTCGGTGTCGATTTTCTAAAGCGTGTTCTGCCATAGGTGATTTTTCAGGATAGTGTAGGCATAAGCATTTCTAGTGTTCCGTCCGGCGTACTGTTTAGCCGACGTAGTAGCGATCACACAGAGGTATTTTTTTTTTTTTTTTTACGCTCTAGGCGTTTCCGTCTTGTGGCACAGAAAGGCAAAAGCTCAAGTGTCTTGTTCTCTTCTTCGCTGGTGTTTCTCCTGCGTGACTCACCAGAAATAGCTTGCGATACCTGGCGGCAATTGTAGCGTTTCCGTGGAAGATGGTCCGGAAGTGGATTAGTTATAGTGGCAGATTTTCAGCGTCTCAGATGACTTTAGCACGATGGAACGCCTCATTTTTGTGCTTGATGGAGGTGTCTAAGAGCGTGCAGATACCGATCCGTGTGTTTAGATTTCCTGTACACACTGTGGCTGAAGTGTCCATTGGTTTTCTGGAGAACGAGGACTTCAAGGTAGGGCAGTGGACCACCTATCCCTACTTCCAATCGTAAATGTGATGCTATCGTGAATGCCGATCAGGTGTTGTAAGGATTCCCCCAGTTTTTCACGTTCGTAGGGCCAGATGATAAAAGTGTCGTCGACGTAACAATGAAAGCAACTTGGCTTATCTGGATCCGTGTCCAAAGCGATGTCTTCAAATTTCTCTATAAAAAGGTTGGCTGTGGCTTGAGCTAAAGGACTCCCCATCGCCACTCCGTCCAACTGGTCGAAATACTAGCCGCCATATAATAAATACGATATCAACATGAGCTTAAAAAATCCTACAACTTCACCTTTCCTAAGACGCAGATGTTTACTTACGTTTTTAAAATCGTCGATATCCTCGATGTGATGCACATAACGATCCACTTTCGTCGTAAGGACGCCGGTTTGCAGCTCACCACAGCCTGGAACGCGGCCATCGCGAGGCTGAAGCGGGCGCCGCGGACGCGAGGAAGAGAGCACCAGCGGCGTCACAGTCATAAGCGCTGCTATGTAACGGCTAGCCCACGGCGTCACGGCAGTCAATCACCAATTGACAATGGCCGAGGAAAGCTCAGTCGAAAGCTGGAGAGATTCTAACCACCCGACGCGGCTGGAAGCCCGAGAAGATTTTATAAATTCGTATCACCGCGAGACCATGCATTCATACAACTTTGTACGTGTTTTATTCTCAGCTGGGCTTCGAACGGGCTACTTTGGAAGTAGAGCTTATTTCCCCAGTGAGTATGGTAAAAAATCTACTTTCTGAAAATCTTTCATTGGCTGCTTATAAAATAGTTTCGTTAGTTACCCTTTCCTGAAAGGCGCTGTGTGTACCTTCCGTTATGTTCTTCGTGTACCATTTTTAGGGTTCAGTTGTTGTATGGATGAGTAACTGTTTCATCCACTGTATTGTTCATCATGGTTGTCACAAAAGGCATCAATGTGCCTCACACCAGGAGGTTATGCTCGCAGGAACTTCAGTAAGCTATATGTATCATTTGGCAACTTAATAAAGGTGATTCATGCTCTTAATCCTCGTTGCCTGAACCAATTTGTCTGCGATGTTCTCCCTAAATTATACTTGAGAATCTTACCTCCCAACACGTTTTCAACTTCAGAGTCCATATCAGTGTCCATATTTATCACTACCGAATCAAACAGCACTGTCTGAAAGGGGTCTATGAGACCTGTTATCACTCATTTTGATGAGTCTTAGGTGTTTTGTAGAGGGATCCGTATCGAGTACTTGGCTAGTAGCTTTTCCTGCGACGGCCCCTAGTTGCCGAGAAAATCGGTGTTGAAGTTTTATACATATATTCTATACCTGTAACACAGGGAATGATTTGACTAAGCGAACGTAGGGCAGTCAGTGGCTAAGATGCACAACTACCACATTGTCGGTAGGGGTTCAAATCCTGCCCATGTACTTCGTTTTTTTTTCAGTTTTATTGTACAGAATAGTATATATCACAGAAAATTATTAAAAAATAGTGATTTTTGCGGTAGCAATGTCCTTAACAAATGTCAGTTGGCGGTTTACAGGTCTGGGAATTCCGTAACAGTCGGAGAGGAAGGGAGCACAAGAGCCGAGGTCACGTCTAGTAAACTTAGGAAGATAATGTCCAAATATTTGGAATTTTAACTATGAACCCCAAACGGAGTATACATTTGAACAAATTTTGCTATAAAGAATGATTTATTAATGAAATTACTACAGACAAAAGTAGCATTTCGAATAATTTTGCTTGAGAGATACTATTTAATAATATAGGAAAATACAGATTGCTACTTACCGCAAAGAAAACACATTAAGTTCCAGACAGGCACAATTAAAAGACACTTACATGAAGCTTTCGGCCACAGCCTTCATCAGTAAAAGACACACACACACACACACACACACACACACACACACACACACACACACACACACACACACACACACACACGTCGTTTATACACACAAGCAAGCACACGTCAGGCACACACGACCGCCAAGTCGAACATCTCGGGCCGGAGTGCAACTATTACGTGGGATGCAAGCACCAGTCTGGGAGGGGACGGGGAAGGGAAAGGGAAAGTAGTGTGCGGGTGGGCAGAGAGACGAACGCTGTGTGGTGGAGTGTGTAAGGACTAGAATGCCAACAGGCGCACCGTCACGAGGTTGTGGGGCAGGAAGGTGGGGAAAAAAAGAGCAAAAAAGGAGCGGGAAAAGACGGGCTGATGCATTGGCAGAGGGCTGCGAATATTTTTTATTTGCCTTAAGTGTACCGCAGATGACAACCAAATTGGTCCTGCTATGAAAAG